>NW_027490241.1:600000-788370 GCF_050948175.1 Xylocopa sonorina
ATGATACGTAGACATCTGCAAACGCTATTTCCTTGCAAAGAAGTGCCGCATTCACATTCATTTGAAGTGTAGACGAGGAATACATAACACTTCGCAAATCATGTTATACCTTACCATGAAACATAGAAATGAGATGCGATGTCGCGTTTTAAGAATCATAAGAACTCTATTGCTACGATACATAGACATCTGCAAACGCTATTTCCTTGCAAGGAAGTGTCGCATTTACATTCATTTGAATCGTAGACGAGGAATGCATAACACTTCGCAATGAATATTATATCTTACCATGAACCATAGAAATGAGATGCGATATCGCGTTTTAAGAAGCATTAGAAAGCTACTACGATACGTAGACATCTGCAAACGCTATTTCCTAGCGAGGAAGTATCGCATTCACATTCATTTGAAGAGTAGACTAGGAATACATAACACTTCGCAAATCATGTTATATCTTTCCATGAAACATAGAAATGAGACGCGATATCGCGTTTTAAGAATCATATGAACTCTATTGCTACGATACGTAGACATCTGCAATCGCTATTTCCTTGCAAGGAACTGTGGCATTTACTTTCATTTGAATCGTAGACGAGGAATGCAAACCACTTCGCAATGAATATTACATCTTACCATGAAGCATAGAAATGAGATGCGATATCGCGCTTTAAGAAGCATTAGAAATCTATTGCTGCGATACGTAGACATATGCAAACGCTATTTCCTTGCAAGGAAGTGTCGCATTTACATTCATTTGATGTGTAGACGAGGAATACATAACACTTCGCAAATCATATTATATCTTACCATGAAACATAGAAATGAGATGCGATATTGCGTTTTAAGTATCATAAGAACTCTATTGCTACGATACGTAGACATCTGCAAACGCTATTTCCTTGCAAAGAAGTGCCGCATTCACATTCATTTGAAGTGTAGACGAGGAATACATAACACTTCGCAAATCATGTTATACCTTACCATGAAACATAGAAATGAGATGCGATATCGCGTTTTAAGAATCATAAGAACTCTATTGCTACGATACGTAGACATCTGCAAACGCTATTTCCTTGCAAGGAAGTGTCGCATTTACATTCATTTGAATCGTAGACGAGGAATGCATAACACTTCGCAATGAATATTATATCTTACCATGAAACATAGAAATGAGATGCGATATCGCGTTTTAAGAAGCACTAGAAAGCCACTACGATACGTAGACATCTGCAAACGCTATTTCCTAGCGAGGAAGTATCGCATTCACATTCATTTGAAGTGTAGACGAGGAATACTTGACACTTCGCAAATCATATTATATCTAACCATGAAACATAGAAATGAGATGCGATATCGCGTTTTAAGAAGCATTAGAAATCTATTGCTACGATAGGTAGACATCTGCAAACGCTATTTCCTTACAAGGAAGTGTCGCATTTACATTCATTTGAAGTGTAGACGAGGAATACATAACACTTCGCAAATCATATTATATCTTACCATGAAACATAGAAATGAGATGCGATATCGCGTTTTACGAAGCATTAGAACTCTATTGCTACTATACGTAGACATCTGCAAACGCTATTTCCTAGCGAGAAAGTGTCGCATTCACATTCATTTGAATCGTAGACGAGGAATACATGATGCTTCGCAAATCATATTATATCTTACCATGATACATAGAAATGAGATGCGATATCGCGTTTTAAGAATCGTAAGAACTCTATTGCTACGATACGTAGACATCTGCAAACGCTATTTCCTTGCAAGGAAGTGTCGCATTTACATTCATTTGATGTGTAGACGAGGAATACATAACACTTCGCAAATCATATTATATCTTACCATGAAGCATAGAAATGAGATGCGATGTCGCGTTTTAAGAATCATAAGATCTCTATTGCTACGATACGTAGACATCTGCAAACGCTATTTCCTTGCAAGGAAGTGTCGCATTTACATTCATTTGAATCGTAGACAAGGAATGCATAACACTTCGCAATGAATATTATATCTTACCATGAAACATAGAAATGAGATGCGATATCGCGTTTTAAGAAGCACTAGAAAGCCACTACGATACGTAGACATCTGCAAACGCTATTTCCTAGCGAGGAAGTATCGCATTCACATTCATTTGAAGTGTAGACGAGGAATACTTGACACTTCGCAAATCATATTATATCTAACCATGAAACATAGAAATGAGATGCGATATCGCGTTTTAAGAAGCATTAGAACTCTATTGCTACGATAGGTAGACATCTGCAAACGCTATTTCCTTACAAGGAAGTGTCGCATTTACATTCATTTGATGTGTAGACGAGGAATACATAACACTTCGCAAATCATATTATATCTTACCATGAAACATAGAAATGAGATGCGATATCGCGTTTTGAGTATCATAAGAACTCTATTGCTATGATACGTAGACATCTGCAAACGCTATTTCCTTGCAAAGAAGTGCCGCATTCACATTCATTTGAAGTGTAGACGAGGAATACATAACACTTCGCAAATCATGTTATACCTTACCATGAAACATAGAAATGAGATGCGATGTCGCGTTTTAAGAATCATAAGAACTCTATTGCTACGATACATAGACATCTGCAAACGCTATTTTCTTGCAAGGAAGTGTCGCATTTACATTCATTTGAATCGTAGACGAGGAATGCATAACACTTCGCAATGAATATTATATCTTACCATGAACCATAGAAATGAGATGCGATATCGCGTTTTAAGAAGCACTAGAAAGCTACTACGATACGTAGACATCTGCAAACGCTATTTCCTAGCGAGGAAGTATCGCATTCACATTCATTTGAAGAGTAGACTAGGAATACATAACACTTCGCAAATCATGTTATATCTTTCCATGAAACATAGAAATGAGACGCGATATCGCGTTTTAAGAATCATATGAACTCTATTGCTACGATACGTAGACATCTGCAATCGCTATTTCCTTGCAAGGAACTGTCGCATTTACTTTCATTTGAATCGTAGACGAGGAATGCAAACCACTTCGCAATGAATATTACATCTTACCAGGAAGCATAGAAATGAGATGCGATATCGCGCTTTAAGAAGCATTAGAAATCTATTGCTGCGATACGTAGACATATGCAAACGCTATTTCCTTGCAGGGAAGTGTCGCATTTACATTCATTTGAATCGCAGACGAGGAATGCATAACACTTCGCACTGAATATTATATCTTATCATGAAACATAGATATGAGATGCAATATCTCGTTTTAAGAAGCATTAGAACTCTATTGCTAAGACACCTAAACATCTGCAGACGCTATTTCCTTGCAAGGAAGTGTCGCATTTACATTCATTTGAATCGTAGACGAGGAATGCATAACACTTCGCAATGAATATTACATCTTACCATGAAACATAGAAATGAGATGCGATATCGCGTTTTAAGAAGCATTAGAACTCTATTGCTACGATACCTAGACATCTGCAAGCGCTATTTCCTAGCGAGGAAGTGTCGCATTTACATTCATTTGAATCGTAGACGAGGAATGCATAACACTTCGCAAATCATATTACATCTTACCATGAAACATAGAAATGAGATGCGATATCGCGTTTTAAGAAGCACTAGAACTCTATTGCTACGATAGGTAGACATCTGCAAACGCTATTTCCTTACAAGGAAGTGTCGCATTTACATTCATTTGAAGTGTAGACGGGGAATACATAACACTTCGCAAATCATATTATATCTTACCATGAAACATAGAAATGAGATGCGATATCGCGTTTTACGAAGCATTAGAACTCTATTGCTACGATACGTAGACATCTGCAAACGCTATTTCCTTGCAAGGAAGTGTCGCATTTACATTCATTTGAAGTGTAGACGATGAATACATAACACTTCGCAAATCATGTTATACCTTACCATGAAACATAGAAATGAGATGCGATGTCGCGTTTTAAGAATCATAAGAACTCTATTGCTACGATACATAGACATCTGCAAACGCTATTTCCTTGCAAGGAAGTGTCGCATTTACATTCATTTGAATCGTAGACGAGGAATGCATAACACTTCGCAAATCATATTATATCTAACCATGAAACATAGAAATGAGATGCGATATCGCGTTTTAAGAAGCAATAGAACTCTATTGCTACGATAGGTAGACATCTGCAAACGCTATTTCCTTACAAGGAAGTGTCGCATTTACATTCATTTGAAGTGTAGACGAGGAATACATAACACTTCGCAAATCATATTATATCTTACCATAAAACATAGAAATGAGATGCGATATCGCGTTTTACGAAGCATTAGAACTCTATTGCTACTATACGTAGACAACTGCAAACGCTATTTCCTAGCGAGAAAGTGTCGCATTCACATTCATTTGAATCGTAGACGAGGAATACATGATGCTTCGCAAATCATATTATATCTTACCATGATACATAGAAATGAGATGCGATATCGCGTTTTAAGAATCGTAAGAACTCTATTGCTACGATACGTAGACATCTGCAAACGCTATTTCCTTGCAAGGAAGTGTCGCATTTACATTCATTTGATGTGTAGACGAGGAATACATAACACTTCGCAAATCATATTATATCTTACCATGAAGCATAGAAATGAGATGCGATGTCGCGTTTTAAGAATCATAAGATCTCTATTGCTACGATACGTAGACATCTGCAAACGCTATTTCCTTGCAAGGAAGTGTCGCATTTACATTCATTTGAATCGTAGACGAGGAATGCATAACACTTCGCAATGAATATTATATCTTACCATGAAACATAGAAATGAGATGCGATATCGCGTTTTAAGAAGCACTAGAAAGCCACTACGATACGTAGACATCTGCAAACGCTATTTCCTAGCGAGGAAGTATCGCATTCACATTCATTTGAAGTGTAGACGAGGAATACTTGACACTTCGCAAATCATATTATATCTAACCATGAAACATAGAAATGAGATGCGATATCGCGTTTTAAGAAGCATTAGAACTCTATTGCTACGATAGGTAGACATCTGCAAACGCTATTTCCTTACAAGGAAGTGTCGCATTTACATTCATTTGATGTGTAGACGAGGAATACATAACACTTCGCAAATCATATTATATCTTACCATGAAACATAGAAATGAGATGCGATATCGCGTTTTGAGTATCATAAGAACTCTATTGCTATGATACGTAGACATCTGCAAACGCTATTTCCTTGCAAAGAAGTGCCGCATTCACATTCATTTGAAGTGTAGACGAGGAATACATAACACTTCGCAAATCATGTTATACCTTACCATGAAACATAGAAATGAGATGCGATGTCGCGTTTTAAGAATCATAAGAACTCTATTGCTACGATACATAGACATCTGCAAACGCTATTTCCTTGCAAGGAAGTGTCGCATTTACATTCATTTGAATCGTAGACGAGGAATGCATAACACTTCGCAATGAATATTATATCTTACCATGAACCATAGAAATGAGATGCGATATCGCGTTTTAAAAAGCACTAGAAAGCTACTACGATACGTAGACATCTGCAAACGCTATTTCCTAGCGAGGAAGTATCGCATTCACATTCATTTGAAGAGTAGACTAGGAATACATAACACTTCGCAAATCATGTTATATCTTTCCATGAAACATAGAAATGAGACGCGATATCGCGTTTTAAGAATCATATGAACTCTATTGCTACGATACGTAGACATCTGCAATCGCTATTTCCTTGCAAGGAACTGTCGCATTTACTTTCATTTGAATCGTAGACGAGGAATGCAAACCACTTCGCAATGAATATTACATCTTACCATGAAGCATAGAAATGAGATGCGATATCGCGCTTTAAGAAGCATTAGAAATCTATTGCTGCGATACGTAGACATATGCAAACGCTATTTCCTTGCAGGGAAGTGTCGCATTTACATTCATTTGAATCGCAGACGAGGAATGCATAACACTTCGCACTGAATATTATATCTTATCATGAAACATAGATATGAGATGCAATATCTCGTTTTAAGAAGCATTAGAACTCTATTGCTAAGACACCTAAACATCTGCAGACGCTATTTCCTTGCAAGGAAGTGTCGCATTTACATTCATTTGAATCGTAGACGAGGAATGCATAACACTTCGCAATGAATATTACATCTTACCATGAAACATAGAAATAAGATGCGATATCGCGTTTTAAGAAGCATTAGAACTCTATTGCTACGATACCTAGACATCTGCAAGCGCTATTTCCTAGCGAGGAAGTGTCGCATTTACATTCATTTGAATCGTAGACGAGGAATGCATAACACTTCGCAAATCATATTACATCTTACCATGAAACATAGAAATGAGATGCGATATCGCGTTTTAAGAAGCATTAGAACTCTATTGCTACGATAGGTAGACATCTGCAAACGCTATTTCCTTACAAGGAAGTGTCGCATTTACATTCATTTGAAGTGTAGACGAGGAATACATAACACTTCGCAAATCATATTATATCTTACCATGAAACATAGAAATGAGATGCGATATCGCGTTTTACGAAGCATTAGAACTCTATTGCTACGATACGTAGACATCTGCAAACGCTATTTCCTTGCAAGGAAGTGTCGCATTTACATTCATTTGAAGTGTAGACGATGAATACATAACACTTCGCAAATCATGTTATACCTTACCATGAAACATAGAAATGAGATGCGATGTCGCGTTTTAAGAATCATAAGAACTCTATTGCTACGATACATAGACATCTGCAAACGCTATTTCCTTGCAAGGAAGTGTCGCATTTACATTCATTTGAATCGTAGACGAGGAATGCATAACACTTCGCAATGAATATTATATCTTACCATGAAACATAGAAATGAGATGCGATATCGCGTTCTAAGTATCATAAGAACTCTATTGCTACGATACGTAGACATCTGCAAACGCTATTTCCTTGCAAGGAAGTGTCGCATTTACATTCATTTGATGTGTAGACGAGGAATACAAAACACTTCGCAAATCATATTATATCTTACCATGAAGCATAGAAATGAGATGCGATGTTGCGTTTTAAGAATCATAAGATCTCTATTGCTACGATACGTAGACACCTGCAAACGCTATTTCCTTGCAAGGAAGTGTCGCATTTACATTCATTTGAATCGTAGACGAGGAATGCATAACACTTCGCAATGAATATTATATCTTACCATGAAACATAGAAATGAGATGCGATATCGCGTTTTAAGAAGCACTAGAAAGCCACTACGATACGTAGACATCTGCAAACGCTATTTCCTAGCGAGGAAGTATCGCATTCACATTCATTTGAAGTGTAGACGAGGAATACTTGACACTTCGCAAATCATATTATATCTAACCATGAAACATAGAAATGAGATGCGATATCGCGTTTTAAGAAGCATTAGAACTCTATTGCTACGATAGGTAGACATCTGCAAACGCTATTTCCTTACAAGGAAGTGTCGCATTTACATTCATTTGAAGTGTAGACGAGGAATACATAACACTTCGCAAATCATATTATATCTTACCATAAAACATAGAAATGAGATGCGATATCGCGTTTTACGAAGCATTAGAACTCTATTGCTACTATACGTAGACATCTGCAAACGCTATTTCCTAGCGAGAAAGTGTCGCATTCACATTCATTTGAATCGTAGACGAGGAATACATGATGCTTCGCAAATCATATTATATCTTACCATGATACATAGAAATGAGATGCGATATCGCGTTTTAAGAATCGTAAGAACTCTATTGCTACGATACGTAGACATCTGCAAACGCTATTTCCTTGCAAGGAAGTGTCGCATTTACATTCATTTGATGTGTAGACGAGGAATACATAACACTTCGCAAATCATATTATATCTTACCATGAAGCATAGAAATGAGATGCGATGTCGCGTTTTAAGAATCATAAGATCTCTATTGCTACGATACGTAGACATCTGCAAACGCTATTTCCTTGCAAGGAAGTGTCGCATTTACATTCATTTGGATCGTAGACGAGGAATGCATAACACTTCGCAATGAATATTATATCTTACCATGAAACATAGAAATGAGATGCGATATCGCGTTTTAAGTATCATAAGAACTCTATTGCTACGATACGTAGACATCTGCAAACGCTATTTCCTTGCAAGGAAGTGTCGCATTTACATTCATTTGATGTGTAGACGAGGAATACATAACACTTCGCAAATCATATTATATCTTACCATGAAACATAGAAATGAGATGCGATATTGCGTTTTAAGTATCATAAGAACTCTATTGCTACGATACGTAGACATCTGCAAACGCTATTTCCTTGCAAAGAAGTGCCGCATTCACATTCATTTGAAGTGTAGACGAGGAATACATAACACTTCGCAAATCATGTTATACCTTACCATGAAACATAGAAATGAGATGCGATATCGCGTTTTAAGAATCATAAGAACTCTATTGCTACGATACGTAGACATCTGCAAACGCTAATTCCGTGCAAAGAAGTGCCGCATTCACATTCATTTGAAGTGTAGACGAGGAATACATAACACTTCGCAAATCATGTTATACCTTACCATGAAACATAGTGTCACGTCCGGCGAAAGAATTTTTCGTTTATCCGGAGGCTTCACGACACGAGCCTATTTATACGGTTTTCGGTCCGCGGGAACGCGTTACGACCGGGTCCGATATTTTTGGCTTACGCGACGCGGTAAAAACACTCGCGATATGATGGAAAAGCCTTACCTTTCGCTGGCTTCAGTCTCGATACGCAGGTAGAATGTGCGTCGGGGGTCGTTGGTAGGTATCGATGCAGCGATCGGTCGGTTGATGTTGACGGTGACTTTGATTAACTTCCAGCAAAACGGGAAACAGCGGTCTGGATGCAGAGTAGATTCAGCGGAGACTGTGGATATTGCAGAGACGTTGGCTGCAGAGGCAGGCGAATCGGCGTTGATCGGCGTTTCGGAAAACTGTGACTGAACCGGAACGATGACGACAGGTTGCTGCGGTACGAGGACTCGGGGTGTATCTCCCAGGTATTCACGAACAAGTGAACGTATAAAATTCTTACGACCCGCGCGTCGTGTTCTTCGCGAACCGGATCCACGTTTCATTCACCCAGATTTTCTGTACTTTCAGGCAATGTTCAGAAGGATAAGCGGCGGTCCGCTCTATCGCAACGTCGCAAAGCTGAGTTCTATACTCCTTCAAGGTGAACAAACGCAACCCAGTTGTTGGAAGGAGCACGTCGTAGAATTCGTAGTTTAAGAATAATGTTTTAACGTAAGAACTAGTATATTATGATTAGATTTAGTAATTATTGGAATAGGAACTAGTAGAACTGGTAAAAGAACTTGTAGATTGGATTTAGTAACTAAAGTAAAATATATTCTAAGTTAAAGTGTACAAAAGTGAAATTATTCTAAGTTAGAACTAGTAAAATGGAAATAGCAACGCGTAGCCTAGACCCCACATTGAGGCGGCTTGAGATGGAAGATCGATGTTAACTCTAGAAGCCCGAGGACTCGAATGTCTCTCTCGAGGCGCGTCTCGGACCTCCTCGGTTCGCGAGGCGCTACGGTCGCAGGCGCTCGTGGTAGGGAGCGCGCGGTCCGGCGAGTGGGGACTCGCGGCTCGTGGTGGGGCTAGCGGCTCGTGCCGATAGCCTGGGCGCATCTAGCGTCTAATCTTAAGAATAAGGACTTAGAATTACATGTGTGTTGTGGTGTGTTACAATTCGTGTCGAGTACTTATATCTATGAGTATTATAGGCTTATTCTAAAAATAGTACGTAGGTTCAGGCAACGTAGATTCCCTGAACTGGAAAAGTCCCCATTGCGGCGACGGACTGCGGCTTCTTCTCTCTGTTGGGCGGAATTCCTGATGAGAGGGCGATAGGGTTGCTCGTAGGTGCGAGCGAGACAGCGGTCCTTGCAGGTACGACTGAGTGCGTGCGGTCGTGCGCGCGCGAACTCTGTTGGTTGCCGATACTTCAGGCGAGTATTGCAGGTTGCCTGTGTCCAGGGGTCGATGCTGGAGGTTACGAGGATGCTGACGTATGTAATGGGTGGCAGGCGCTACGCCTAACGTCACACCTCCCCCCATTGAAAAAGAATTTCGGCGATGCCGAAATCTCTGGACTGAGGATGTGCGGGTTGCCAATTGCGGGTGGATTATTTCTTTTCCCTGGCTCTTATCCTTTTCTCGGCTTTGTAGATGTAGTGGGTGCAACATATGCTGCGGATGCTGCGGATGCTGCGGATGCTGTGCGTTCTGCGGGCTCTGCCTGTGTTGCGGATGCTGTAGATGCTGCTGACTCTGCGTGTTCAGCGGACGCTGCGGATGCTGTGGATTCTGCGGTGATGTTGTGCTGGCCATGTCTTGTGTTGCTACACTAGTGGTCCTTGTCACACTTTCCACTATGTTTTTGGGGTTTTCTATTACACTTTGTTCATCGTGGTTTTCAGTTTTTGAATTGGGGGTGCACTGAACACTGGCACTATTTTTATCATTCTTGCATACATTCGCTCTTACATTAGATGCTTGCAATCGTTTACATAATTTTAATTTGTTTGTATGTACAACCTTATGCCTACCCTTAACATTAATTTTCGCATTATGATTGTCCAGAATTTCCAATATTTTATATGGTCCGGTGTATTGTGATTGAAATTTGTGTTGCAATGGTTCGCGGAGTAGGTACACCCATTGACCTACTTGGAATTTCTGGACATTGAGCTTCCTATCATAATAATGTTTAGAACGGACTTTCGCTCCATCTAAATTCTGTTTCGCGAGTTCTTGCGAAGTTCGGATTCTGTCGCTAAGTTCATCCAGATATTTAGCGTAAGATTCATTTTCGGAAGTGTCATGAAATGGAATTGATGAAGGGGGCCTGGCGACTTTACCGTATACGAGCTCGTACGGTGTATAACGCGTACCCTCGTGCGTGCTCGTATTATATGAGAACATTGCGAAAGGGAGCCACTTCTCCCAGTTGTTGCGATTGCCAATAAAATGTTTTAAATATTCCGCGAGTACATGGTGCGACCTTTCTACGGAACCATTAGTTTGTGGATGAAAAGCTGTGGTTTTGAATTGTTGAATTTTGAAACGTTTTGCTATTGTTCTCATAAGTGAATTGATAAAATTAGATCCTTGATCTGTAAGAATACCTTTGGGACATCCAAATTGGCAGATGAAATGCGTAATGAAGGCGTCGGCGATATCTACTGCTGTAGTGCGTTTTAAGGGAACGGCTAAGGAATACTTGGTTAATAGGCATTGAATGGTTAGGATGTTAGTGAATCCGTCTGGTGTCGGTGGTAAAGGACCCATGACGTCCATAGAAATTTTTTCAAAGGCGGTGCCCGGAGTGTCTGTGAGTGTAAGTGGTTGACGCGTCTTAACCCGTGTTAGCTTTTGTTTCTGGCATTGGTCACAGTTATCGATATATGTTTGTATTTCTGATTTCATATTTGGCCAAAAGTGTCTCTCGCGGATTCTTGAATACGTTTTATTGATGCCTTTGTGCCCTCCGAGTGGTGTGTCATGGTTTTCGCGTATTATATCGGTTCTACGTTCTGGTGGTGGAATTTGGATTAGCCCTTGACAAATGGTTATTTGTACGTTTGTTTCGAAGAAAAGATCTAACAGAATTCTTTTAATTTGGGCGAAAGTTACTGTGTCTATGTATGTTTGTCTAATGCTAAATGTTTGAAGTTGTAGTTCGGTTACTACGTCATACAATGATCTTAGAGATTCTATAAGGATTTCATTATCGATAGCTTTTCTCTCGTGTTCGGTGACTGGAAGCGCGATTTGGAAATAACCACTGTCAGAGTTTACTTTGGCCCTTCCTAATGTAATATGTTCTTTATGTTGGAAAAATTTTCCTGCTTTTTGCAATTCGAGGGCGCCTCTATCGAGTGGGCGGCCACCTTTTGTTATAAAAATTACTTGGTTATCGCGACGTGCAGCTATTGAATCTCTAGTTGTTACGAACAGTGGTCGTTGTCGTCTGGTCAAGTCGGTATCGGCGGTCGGCAATTCGGTGGATGGTGTCGGTAATGAAGGGTTCTCTCGTTCTGTCGGTGGATAAGGAGTATTAAGGCTTTCAGAAGAGGATGCTGGCGTTGGCGGTGGAGCGATCGGAATTGAAATTGTAGAGGGACGACGGATGTCGAAAAGATCATCCTCGGAATCAGTGGGATTAGTAATAGGTTGTACAGCTACTGGATTACGAGACAACGCGTCAGCATTCATGTTGATTTTACCTGGCTTGTAGATTATTTCATACTCGTATTCTGCCAATTTGAGTCGCCAGCGGATTAACCTACTCGAAGGGTCTTTTACTGAATTCATCCAAACTAGTGGCCTGTGATCGGTAACTAGTTTGAATGTTTTTCCATAAATATACGGTCTGAAGAAATGTACTGCATATATGATCGCCAAGCATTCCTTTTCAATAGTCGAATAATTTTTTTCGGCATTATTTAATAATCTAGATGCGTAGGCGATTGGTAGATCCTTTCCAATAGGACCCTGACTTAATATGGCGCCAATTGCGTCTGCGGATGCATCAGACGTAATAATAAATGGTTTTGTGAAATCGGGATATTGCAGAATTGGTGCTTCACAAAGCATGTCGCGAAGGGATACGAACGCGTTTTCATGATCGTTACGCCAAATGAATTTAGCGTCCTTTTTTAGCAAATTGGTTAATGGTTTTGCAAGTGCGGAAAAATTGGCAATAAATCGACGGTAGTAGCCTGCGAGGCCGAGAAATTGCTTGATCTGTTTTGGATTTTGCGGTCTGGGAAATTCTTTCACGGCGCGAACTTTATTTGGATCGGGTTTTACCCCTCTCTCACTAATTATGTGTCCTAGATAATTTACCTCCCGTCGCAAGAACTCACATTTATCAGGCTGCAATACTAAATTTGCAGCCCGTAATCGCTCGGCAAGTTTATTAAATTTATTTCTGTGTTCCTGTAGCGAACTAGCGTATATAACAATATCGTCTAAGTACACGAACATTTCGTTCCCTTGGAGACCCGTTAACACGCTATCCATGAGTCTCTGGAACGTGGCTGGAGCATTACGTAAACCAAAGGGCATTCGCTGGAATTCGAAATGTCCGTGTGGAGTCGAGAACGCGGTTTTCGCGGCGTCGGATGGAGACATTGGTATTTGGTGGAAACCACTGGCCAGGTCAAATGTACTGAAGTACTTTGCACTGCCCAGTTGGTCCAGTATTTCCGTGATGCAGGGGAGAGGGTATGCGTCGGCTATGGATCGTTCGTTCAGCGCGCGGTAGTCGATCACGACGCGCCACCTCTTGTTCCCTGCAGAGTCTGGCTTTTTTGGAACTACCCAGAGCGGGGAATTGTACGGAGATTTCGAAGGTCTGATTATGTCGTCGTTTAACAATTGTTCCATTTGTTTTTGAATTTCCTGTTTGTGTATCGGAGGAAATCTGTATTGTTTAACATTTACGGGTTGGTCGTTAACTGTTGGAATTCGGTGTGAAGTAATATTTGTACATCCTAGTTTATCGCCGGGTAAATGAAAAAGGTCCTGTGCGTTAGAAATTAAGTCGTGTATATCTTTTCTTTCCTCACTGTTGAGGTGATCAAGGCGTAGAGCGGAGATTATTTTGTCGAATCTATTCTCAGATTGCGTTGCACTTGAGACGCTGCGTGTTATCTCTGGTGTCGGGTGTCTCTTAAGAATATCGGCGTATGAGGTTTCGTTTACATTCCCAGCTCTAGGGTTCTTAGAAAAGGATTTATTGGATACTTTTTGATGTTGAACGTTTACGCGATGATTTGACTGATTGTTTGAAAAAATTTTTGTGATTTTTAAGGACTCGGCGTTGACGGACTTAGTCTTATTGGATGCGGCGCTTGGTAATTTTTGATTCGGGGATGTTTGTCGAACGTTAGAATTAGAAAATAGTGGAAATAGTAAAGGATTTGGTAATGAGTTGGAAGCCGGAAGAGGATCCACATAAACCTTTGGAATGGGGATCGTCATTTCGCGGTCGGTCGCATTTATTATGCGCGTTACCGCGTATCCCTTTTCGACACGTACTATCGCGTTACCGAAATATACTCCCTCGGCGAGCTCAACTTTAGGGATTATTCCCTCATCAACGTTAGAGTTAATTACCCTAACGCGAATTCCTAAGTTGGTTCGTGGAGGAAGTGTGGTATTCTCTACTATGTCCTTTCGACACGCGAACGGTATGCGATTACCGTGCCAAAGTATAAATTTATCTCTGAAGGAGATATCGGCGTCCGCGCAGAAGCCAGATCCTAAGATTCCGGCTGTTTTTATTGGAAATTCCGAACTAACTACGTTGAAAGGCACTTCTCGCGAAAAAATAGATAATGTTACGGTCCCTAACGTGCCTACGGTGCCCTGGGTAACCCCGGTAATGGTTAGTTGTTCGGCGCGGTTTATTTGGACGTTTTTCCTAAGAAAATTCTCCTTTATCACATTGATTTCCGCCCCGGTATCTATCATCATTACGACTGGTTGAATTAGCGACTTTGATTCTATTACAACGGTAGGAACACTTGTTTTGCCTGTTATATTGACCGCGGCTCGATAATTTATATTTCGTTGTTCTCCTCCGTTAGTGCGAGAACGTTGTGATTGAATGCGGCCTCGCGTACCGTCTCGCGGCGGGTCTGGAGGCCGTTCTCGTTTCCCTGACGCGGGCGGATATCATTTCCTGCGGTTCTATTTGCGATTGAATTGTTATAAATACGTTTTCGACATTCATCGATAGTGTGCCCTGGATACTTGCAATAACGGCAAGTGGTTTCGAATCGGTCGCGCGGCGCAGACTGACCGCGCGGAGGTCCCGTTATTTGAGGTCTATTGTCTTGGAATCGGCGCGGATCCCTCGGCGGTTCGTCGCGAGGGTAAGTAACGTACGGCCGTGGATTATTATTAACTCTACAATCACGCGTACTATGATTTCGGCTATTGCATTTAATGCAGAAATTTTCTATACGGCGTTCGTTAAATGAGGGTTCGCTACGCTGGCGCGACGTAACGAGTCGGTCTTTGTCTAATTCATAGCGACGGTATAATTCTTTCGCGTGGGCAAACGCGTCGTTAAAGTTTTCATACAAACGGCTATTCATGGCTAAGCGAATCTCAGGAATAAGCCCATCACAGAAGCATCTCAAAGTGAGAGCATCGATACCGGAACGAGAGTTAATTAATTCCGCGGAGTCATATCGTTCGCAGTCAATTGCTGCGTTCCGCAAATCTTTGATACGGCCTATGAAATCTAAAATGTGTTCACCGGGACGCATGAAGGTGTTCGTCAATTCTCCGCGGTAGTGGTCGGTAGATTTTAGTGAGCCAAAGGCTGACCGTAAAACGTCAGCTAATTGCCTGATCGAGGTGCACGGTTCGTCCTCGACCGCCAGGTAAGCTCGACCCCGAAGACGATTGATTATTAACCGCGTTAACGAAGGTTCTGCGTCGGGTGAAACTAATTCTTTAGCTCGTTTACATGCCCGGATAAACTGCAGCACTGGAATATTTTTTCCGTCGAATATTGGGACGCTTTCGAGGGCTTCACGGAAAGAAAGTTTATCGGAATGCGGTGTTAGGGTGTCGGATATGGACGGTGCGAACGTTTGCGTACGAGGTGTGCCAAAAGAAATTGCTTCGGCGCTGGTTGACTGATTAGCCCGTAGAGAATCTAATTCCTGTCGTAATAATTCCATTTGACGCGTTAAATTTGCGATCGTCTGTTCTTTGTCTCTATTCGCGGAAGTAGAAGGTATCGGATTTGTAGGAACGGCGGCGGCGTCTGTAGCGGGCGCGTCATGGAATTCTAGGACTCGGCGTTGTTCTGTTTCATTGGCGGTGTCTTTTTGCGATTGGAGACGCGTGCGTTTAACTGGCGTGCGCGTAGCCATGGCTGTTCGCGTACCCTAACAGTCGAATTAAAGCAAGGTAAGCGCGATTATCCCACCGCTGTCACCAAATTTATGTCACGTCCGGCGAAAGAATTTTTCGTTTATCCGGAGGCTTCACGACACGAGCCTATTTATACGGTTTTCGGTCCGCGGGAACGCGTTACGACCGGGTCCGATATTTTTGGCTTACGCGACGCGGTAAAAACACTCGCGATATGATGGAAAAGCCTTACCTTTCGCTGGCTTCAGTCTCGATACGCAGGTAGAATGTGCGTCGGGGGTCGTTGGTAGGTATCGATGCAGCGATCGGTCGGTTGATGTTGACGGTGACTTTGATTAACTTCCAGCAAAACGGGAAACAGCGGTCTGGATGCAGAGTAGATTCAGCGGAGACTGTGGATATTGCAGAGACGTTGGCTGCAGAGGCAGGCGAATCGGCGTTGATCGGCGTTTCGGAAAACTGTGACTGAACCGGAACGATGACGACAGGTTGCTGCGGTACGAGGACTCGGGGTGTATCTCCCAGGTATTCACGAACAAGTGAACGTATAAAATTCTTACGACCCGCGCGTCGTGTTCTTCGCGAACCGGATCCACGTTTCATTCACCCAGATTTTCTGTACTTTCAGGCAATGTTCAGAAGGATAAGCGGCGGTCCGCTCTATCGCAACGTCGCAAAGCTGAGTTCTATACTCCTTCAAGGTGAACAAACGCAACCCAGTTGTTGGAAGGAGCACGTCGTAGAATTCGTAGTTTAAGAATAATGTTTTAACGTAAGAACTAGTATATTATGATTAGATTTAGTAATTATTGGAATAGGAACTAGTAGAACTGGTAAAAGAACTTGTAGATTGGATTTAGTAACTAAAGTAAAATATATTCTAAGTTAAAGTGTACAAAAGTGAAATTATTCTAAGTTAGAACTAGTAAAATGGAAATAGCAACGCGTAGCCTAGACCCCACATTGAGGCGGCTTGAGATGGAAGATCGATGTTAACTCTAGAAGCCCGAGGACTCGAATGTCTCTCTCGAGGCGCGTCTCGGACCTCCTCGGTTCGCGAGGCGCTACGGTCGCAGGCGCTCGTGGTAGGGAGCGCGCGGTCCGGCGAGTGGGGACTCGCGGCTCGTGGTGGGGCTAGCGGCTCGTGCCGATAGCCTGGGCGCATCTAGCGTCTAATCTTAAGAATAAGGACTTAGAATTACATGTGTGTTGTGGTGTGTTACAATTCGTGTCGAGTACTTATATCTATGAGTATTATAGGCTTATTCTAAAAATAGTACGTAGGTTCAGGCAACGTAGATTCCCTGAACTGGAAAAGTCCCCATTGCGGCGACGGACTGCGGCTTCTTCTCTCTGTTGGGCGGAATTCCTGATGAGAGGGCGATAGGGTTGCTCGTAGGTGCGAGCGAGACAGCGGTCCTTGCAGGTACGACTGAGTGCGTGCGGTCGTGCGCGCGCGAACTCTGTTGGTTGCCGATACTTCAGGCGAGTATTGCAGGTTGCCTGTGTCCAGGGGTCGATGCTGGAGGTTACGAGGATGCTGACGTATGTAATGGGTGGCAGGCGCTACGCCTAGCGTCACATTATATCTTACCATGAAACATAGAAATGAGATGCGATATCGCGTTTTAAGAATCATAAGAACTCTACTGCTACGATACGTAGACATCTGCAATCGCTATTTTCTTGCAAAAAAGTGTCGCATTTACATTCATTTGGAGTGTAGCCGAGGAATACATAACACTTTGCAAATCGTATTATATCTTACCATGAAACATAGAAATGAGATGCGATATCGCGTTTTAAGAAGCATTAGAACTCTACTGCTACGATACGCAGACATCTGCAAACGCTATTTCCTAGCGAGGAAGTCACATTCACATTCATTTGAAGTGTAGACGAGGAATACATAACACTTCGCAAATCGTATTATATCTTACCATGAAACATAGAAATGAGATGCGATATCGCGTTTTAAGAATCGTAAGAACACTATTGCAACGATACGTAGACATCTGCAAACGCTATTTCCTTGCAAAGAAGTGTCGCATTTACATTCATTTGAAGTGTAGACGAGGAATACATAGCACTTCGCAAATCATATTGTATCTTACCATGAAACATAGAAATGAGATGCGATATCGCGTTTTAAGAAGCATTAGAACTCTACTGCTACGATACGCAGACATCTGCAAACGCTATTTCCTAGCGAGGAAGTCACATTCACATTCATTTGAAGTGTAGACGAGGAATACATAACACTTCGCAAAATCATATTGTATCTTACCATGAAACATAGAAATGAGATGCGATATCGCGTTTTAAGAAGCATTAGAACTCTACTGCTACGATACGCAGACATCTGCAAACGCTATTTCCTTGCAAAGAAGTGTCGCATTTACATTCATTTGAAGTGTAGCCGAGGAATACATAACACTTCGCAAATCGTATTATATCTTACCATGAAACATAGAAATGAGATGCGATATCGCGTTTTAAGAAGCATTAGAAAGCTATTGCTACGATACGTAGACATCTGCAAACGCTATTTCCTAGCGAGGAAATATCGCATTCACATTCATTTGAAGTGTAGACGAGGAATACATAACACTTCGCAAATCATATTATATCTTACCATGATACAGAGAAATGAGATGCAATATCGCGTTTTAAGAATCATAGGTACACTATTACTACGATACGTAGACATCTGCAAACGCTATTTCCTTGCAAGGAAGTGTCGCATTTACATTCATTTGAATCGTAGACGAGGAATGCATAACACTTCGCAAATCATATTATATCTTACCATGAAACATAGAAATGAGATGCGATATCGCGTGTTAAGAAGCATTAGAACTCTATTGCTACGATACGTAGACATCTGCAAACGCTATTACCTTGCAAGGAAGTGTCGGATTTACTTTCATTTGAATCGTAGACGAGGAATACATGACACTTCGCAAATCATATTATATCCCACCATGAAACATAGAAATGAGATGCGATATCGCGTTTTAAGAAGCATTAGAACTCTATTGCTACGATACGTAGAAATCTGCAAACGCTATTTCCTAGCAAGGAAGTGTCGCATTTACATTCATTTGAATCGTAGACGAGGAATGCATAACACTTCGCAATGAATATTATATCTTATCATGAAACATAGATATGTGATGCAATATCTCGTTTTAAGAAGGATTAGAACTCTATTGCTACGATACCTAGACATCTGCAGACGCTATTTCCTAGCAAGGATGTGTCGCATTTACTTTCATTTGAAGTGTAGACGAGGAATACATGATACTTCGCAAATCATATTATATCTTACCATGAAACATAGAAATGAGATGCGATATCGCGTTTTAAGAAGCATTTGAACTCTATTGCTACGATACGTAGACATCTGCAATCGCTATTTCCTTGCAAGGAAGTGTCGCATTTGCATTCATTTGAAGTGTAGACGAGGGATGCATAACACTCCGCAAATCATATTATATCTTACCATGAAACATAGAAATGAGATGCGATATCGCGTTTTAAGGATCATAAGATCTCTACTGCTACGATACGTAGACATCTGCAATCGCTATTTCCTTGCAAAGAAGTGTCGCATTTACATTCATTTGAAGTGTAGCCGAGGAATACATAACACTTCGCAAATCGTATTATATCTTACCATGAAACATATAAATGAGATGCGATATCGCGTTTTAAGAATCATAAGAACTCTATTGCTACGATACGTAGACATCTGCAAACGCTATTTCCTTGCAAGGAAGTGTCGCATTTACATTGATTTGAAGTGTAGACGAGGAATACATAACTCTTCGCAAATCATATTATATCTTACCATGAAACATAGAAATGAGATGCGATATCGCGTTTTAAGAATCATAAGAACTCTACTGCTACGATACGTAGACATCTGCAATCGCTATTTTCTTGCAAAAAAGTGTCGCATTTACATTCATTTGGAGTGTAGCCGAGGAATACATAACACTTTGCAAATCGTATTATATCTTACCATGAAACATAGAAATGAGATGCGATATCGCGTTTTAAGAAGCATTTGAACTCTATTGCTACGATCCGTAGACATCTGCAAACGCTATTTCCTTGCAAGGAAGTGTCGGATTTACATTCATTTGAATCGTAGACGAGGAATGCATAACACTTCGCAATGAATATTATATCTTATCATGAAACATAGATATGAAATGCAATATCTCGTTTTAAGAAGCATTTGAACTCTATTCTTTCGATACGTAGACATCTGCAAACGCTATTTCCTTGCAAGGAAGTGTCGCATTTACATTCGTTTGAAGTGTAGACGAGGAATACATAACACTCCGCAAATCATATTATATCTTACCATGAAACATAGAAATGAGATGCGATATCGCGTTTTAAGAATCATAAGAACTCTATTGCAACGATTCGTAGACATCTGCAAACGCTATTTCCTTGCAAAGAAGTGTCGCATTTACATTCATTTGATGTGTAGACGAGGAATACATAACACTTCGCAAATCATATTATATCTTACCATGAAACATAGAAATGAGATGCGATATCGCGTTTTAAGAAGCATTAGAACTCAACGGCTACGATACGTAGACATCTGCAAACGCTATTTCCTAGCGAGGAAGTGTCGCATTTGCATTCATTTGAAGTGAAGACGAGGAATACTTAACACTCCGCAAATCATATTATATCTTACCATGAAACATAGAAATGAGATGCGATATCGCGTTTTAGGAATCATACGAACTCTACTGCTACGATACGTAGACATCTGCAAACGCTATTTCCTTGCAAAGATGTGTCGCATTTACATTCATTTGAAGTGTAGCCGAGGAATACATAACACTTCGCAAATCGTATTATATCTTACCATGAAACATAGAAATGAGATGCGATATCGCGTTTTAAGAAGCATTAGAACTCTATTGCTACGATCCGTAGACATCTGCAAACGCTATTTCCTTGCAAGAAAGTGTCGCATTTACATTCATTTGAATCGTAAACGAGGAATGCTTAACACTTCGCAATGAATATTATATCTTATCATGAAACATAGATATGAGATGCAATATCTCGTTTTAAGAAGCATTTGAACTCTATTGCTTCGATACGTGGACATCTGCAAACGCTATTTCCTTGCAAGGAAGTGTCGCATTTACATTCATTTGAAGTGTAGACGAGGAATACATAACACTCCGCAAATCATATTATATCTTACCATGAAACATAGAGATGAGCTGGGATATCGCGTTTTAAGAATCATAAGAACTCTATTGCAACGATGCGTAGACATCTGGAAACGCTATTTCCTTGCAAAGAAGTGTCGCATTTACATTCATTTGAAGTGTAGACGAGGAATACTTAACACTCCGCAAATCATATTATATCTTACCATGAAAGATAGAAATGAGATGCGATATCGCGTTTTAAGAATCATAAGAACTCTACTGCTACGATACGTAGACATCTGCAAACGCTATTTCCTTGCAAAGAAGTGTCGCATTTACATTCATTTGAAGTGTAGCCGAGGAATACATAACACTTCGCAAATCGTATTATATCTTACCATGAAACATAGAAATGAGATGCGATATCGCGTTTTAAGAAGCATTAGAACTCTATTGCTACGATCCGTAGACATCTGCAAACGCTATTTCCTTGCAAGGAAGTGTCGCATTTACATTCATTTGAAGTGTAGACGAGGAATACATAACACTCCGCAAATCATATTATATCTTACCATGAAACATAGAAATGAGATGCGATATCGCGTTTTAAGAATCATAAGAACTCTGTTGCAACGATACATAGACATCTGCAAACGCTATTTCCTTGCAAGGAAGTGTCGCATTTACATTCATCTGAAGTGTAGACGAGGAATACATAACACTCCGCAAATCATATTATATCTTACCATGAAACATAGAAATGAGATGCGATATCGCGTTTTAAGAATCATAAGAACTCTATTGCAACGATTCGTAGACATCTGCAAACGCTATTTCCTTGCAAAGAAGTGTCGCATTTACATTCATTTGAAGTGTAGACGAGGAATGCATAACACTTCGCAATGAATATTATATCTTATCATGAAACATAGATATGAGATGCAATATCTCGTTTTATGAAGCATTTGAACTCTATTGCTTCGATACGTAGACATCTGCAAACGCTATTTCCTTGCAAGAAAGTGTCGCATTAACATTCATTTGAAGTGTAGACGACGGATACATAACACTTCGCAAATCATATTATACCTTACCATGAAACATAGAAATGAGATGCGATATCGCGTTTTAAGAATCATAAGAACTCTATTGCAACGATACGTAGACATCTGCAAACGCTATTTCCTTGCAAGCAAGTGTCGCATTTACATTCATTTGATGTGTAGACGAGGAATACATAACACTTCGCAAATCATATTATATCTTACCATGAAACATAGAAATGAGATGCGATATCGCGTTTTAAGAAGCATTAGAACTCAACGGCTACGATACGTAGACATCTGCAAACGCTATTTCCTAGCGAGGAAGTGTCGCATTTGCATTCATTTGAAGTGAAGATGAGGAATACTTAACACTCCGCAAATCATATTATATCTTACCATGAAACATAGAAATGAGATGCGATATCGCGTTTTAGGAATCATACGAACACTACTGCTACGATACGTAGACATCTGCAAACGCTATTTCCTTGCAAAGATGTGTCGCATTTACATTCATTTGAAGTGTAGCCGAGGAATACATAACACTTCGCAAATCGTATTATATCTTACCATGAAACATAGAAATGAGATGCGATATCGCGTTTTAAGAAGCATTAGAACTCTATTGCTACGATCCGTAGACATCTGCAAACGCTATTTCCTTGCAAGGAAGTGTCGCATTTACATTCATTTGAATCGTAGACGAGGAATGCATAACACTTCGCATTGAATATTATATCTTATCATGAAACATAGATATGAGATGCAATATCTCGTTTTAAGAAGCATTTGAACTCTATTGCTTCGATACGTGGACATCTGCAAACGCTATTTCCTTGCAAGGAAGTGTCGCATTTACTTTCATTTGAATCGTAGACGAGGAATACATGACACTTCGCAAATCATATTATATCTTACCATGAAACATAGAAATGAGCTGGGATATCGCGTTTTAAGAATCATAAGAACTCTATTGCAACGATACGTAGACATCTGGAAACGCTATTTCCTTGCAAAGAAGTGTCGCATTTACATTCATTTGAAGTGTAGACGAGGAATACATAACACTTCGCAAATCATATTATATCTTACCATGAAACATAGAAATGAGATGCGATATCGCGTTTTAAGAAGCATTTGAACACTATTGCTTCGAAACGTAGACATCTGCAAACGCTATTTCCAAGCGAGGAAGTGTCGCCTTCACATTCATTTGAAGTGTAGACGAGGAATACATAACACTTCGCAAATCATATTATATCTTACCATGAAACATAGAAATGACATGCGATATCGCGTTTTAAGAAGCATCAGAAATCCATTGCTACGATACGTAGACATCTGCAAACGCTATTTCCTTGCAAGAAAGTGTCGCATTTACATTCATTTGAAGTGTAGACGACGGATACATAACACTTCGCAAATCATATTATACCTTACCATGAAACATAGAAATGAGATGCGATATCGCGTTTTAAGAATCATAAGAACTCTATTGCAACGATACGTAGACATCTGCAAACGCTATTTCCTTGCAAGGAAGTGTCGCATTTACATTCATTTGAAGTGTAGACGAGGAATACATAACACTCCGCAAATCATATTATATCTTACCATGAAACATAGAAATGAGATGCGATATCGCGTTTTAAGAATCATAAGAACTCTATTGCAACGATTCGTAGACATCTGCAAACGCTATTTCCTTGCAAAGAAGTGTCGCATTTACATTCATTTGAAGTGTAGACGAGGAATGCATAACACTTCGCAATGAATATTATATCTTATCATGAAACATAGATATGAGATGCAATATCTCGTTTTATGAAGCATTTGAACTCTATTGCTTCGATACGTAGACATCTGCAAACGCTATTTCCTTGCAAGAAAGTGTCGCATTAACATTCATTTGAAGTGTAGACGACGGATACATAACACTTCGCAAATCATATTATACCTTACCATGAAACATAGAAATGAGATGCGATATCGCGTTTTAAGAATCATAAGAACTCTATTGCAACGATACGTAGACATCTGCAAACGCTATTTCCTTGCAAGGAACTGTCGCATTTACATTCATTTGAAGTGTAGACGAGGAATACATAACACTCCGCAAATCATATTATATCTTACCATGAAACATAGAAATGAGATGCGATATCGCGTTTTAAGAAGCATTAGAACTCAACGGCTACGATACGTAGACATCTGCAAACGCTATTTCCTAGCGAGGAAGTGTCGCATTTGCATTCATTTGAAGTGAAGATGAGGAATACTTAACACTCCGCAAATCATATTATATCTTACCATGAAACATAGAAATGAGATGCGATATCGCGTTTTAGGAATCATACGAACTCTACTGCTACGATACGTAGACATCTGCAAACGCTATTTCCTTGCAAAGATGTGTCGCATTTACATTCATTTGAAGTGTAGCCGAGGAATACATAACACTTCGCAAATCGTATTATATCTTACCATGAAACATAGAAATGAGATGCGATATCGCGTTTTAAGAAGCATTAGAACTCTATTGCTACGATCCGTAGACATCTGCAAACGCTATTTCCTTGCAAGGAAGTGTCGCACTTACATTCATTTGAATCGTAGACGAGGAATGCATAACACTTCGCATTGAATATTATATCTTATCATGAAACATAGATATGAGATGCAATATCTCGTTTTAAGAAGCATTTGAACTCTATTGCTTCGATACGTGGACATCTGCAAACGCTATTTCCTTGCAAGGAAGTGTCGCATTTACTTTCATTTGAATCGTAGACGAGGAATACATGACACTTCGCAAATCATATTATATCTTACCATGAAACATAGAAATGAGCTGGGATATCGCGTTTTAAGAATCATAAGAACTCTATTGCAACGATACGTAGACATCTGGAAACGCTATTTCCTTGCAAAGAAGTGTCGCATTTACATTCATTTGAAGTGTAGACGAGGAATACATAACACTTCGCAAATCATATTATATCTTACCATGAAACATAGAAATGAGATGCGATATCGCGTTTTAAGAAGCATTTGAACACTATTGCTTCGAAACGTAGACATCTGCAAACGCTATTTCCAAGCGAGGAAGTGTCGCCTTCACATTCATTTGAAGTGTAGACGAGGAATACATAACACTTCGCAAATCATATTATATCTTACCATGAAACATAGAAATGACATGCGATATCGCGTTTTAAGAAGCATCAGAAATCCATTGCTACGATACGTAGACATCTGCAAACGCTATTTCCTTGCAAGAAAGTGTCGCATTTACATTCATTTGAAGTGTAGACGACGGATACATAACACTTCGCAAATCATATTATACCTTACCATGAAACATAGAAATGAGATGCGATATCGCGTTTTAAGAATCATAAGAACTCTATTGCAACGATACGTAGACATCTGCAAACGCTATTTCCTTGCAAGCAAGTGTCGCTTTTACATTCATTTGATGTGTAGACGAGGAATACATAACACTTCGCAAATCATATTATGTCTTACCATGAAACATAGAAATAAGATGCGATATCGCGTTTTAAGAAGCATTAGAACTCAACTGCTACGATACGTAGACATCTGCAAACGCTATTTCCTAGCGAGGAAGTGTCGCATTTGCATTCATTTGAAGTGTAGACGAGGAATACTTAACACTCCGCAAATCATATTATATCTTACCATGAAAGATAGAAATGAGATGCGATATCGCGTTTTAAGAATCATAAGAACTCTACTGCTACGATACGTAGACATCTGCAAACGCTATTTCCTCGCAAAGAAGTGTCGCATTTACATTCATTTGAAGTGTAGACGAGGAATACATAACACTTCGCAAATCGTATTATATCTTACCATGAAACATAGAAATGAGATGCGATATCGCGTTTTAAGAAGCATTAGAACTCTATTGCTACGATCCGTAGACATCTGCAAACGCTATTTCTTTGCAAGGAAGTGTCGCATTTACATTCATTTGAATCGTAGACGAGGAATGCATAACACTTCGCAATGAATATTATATCTTATCATGAAACATAGATATGAGATGCAATATCTCGTTTTAAGAAGCATTTGAACTCTATTGCTTCGATACGTGGACATCTGCAAACGCTATTTCCTTGCAAGGAAGTGTCGCATTTACTTTCATTTGAATCGTAGACGAGGAATACATGACACTTCGCAATGGATATTATATCTTATCATGAAACATAGATATGAGATGCAACATCTCGTTTTAAGAAGCATTTGAACTCTATTGCTTCGATACGTAGACATCTGCAAACGCTATTTCCATGCAAGGAAGTGTCGCATCTACATTCATTTGAAGTGTAGACGAGGAATACATAACACTCCGCAAATCATATTATATCATACCATGAAACATAGAAATGAGCTGGGATATCGCGTTTTAAGAATCATAAGAACTCTATTGCAACGATACGTAGACATCTGGAAACGCTATTTCCTTGCAAAGAAGTGTCGCATTTACATTCATTTGAAGTGTAGACGAGGAATGCATAACACTTCGCAATGAATATTATATCTTATCATGAAACATAGATATGAGATGCAATATCTCGTTTTATGAAGCATTTGAACTCTATTGCTTCGATACGTAGACATCTGCAAACGCTATTTCCTTGCAAGAAAGTGTCGCATTAACATTCATTTGAAGTGTAGACGACGGATACATAACACTTCGCAAATCATATTATACCTTACCATGAAACATAGAAATGAGATGCGATATCGCGTTTTAAGAATCATAAGAACTCTATTGCAACGATACGTAGACATCTGCAAACGCTATTTCCTTGCAAGCAAGTGTCGCATTTACATTCATTTGATGTGTAGACGAGGAATACATAACACTTCGCAAATCATATTATATCTTACCATGAAACATAGAAATGAGATGCGATATCGCGTTTTAAGAAGCATTAGAACTCAACGGCTACGATACGTAGACATCTGCAAACGCTATTTCCTAGCGAGGAAGTGTCGCATTTGCATTCATTTGAAGTGAAGATGAGGAATACTTAACACTCCGCAAATCATATTATATCTTACCATGAAACATAGAAATGAGATGCGATATCGCGTTTTAGGAATCATACGAACTCTACTGCTACGATACGTAGACATCTGCAAACGCTATTTCCTTGCAAAGATGTGTCGCATTTACATTCATTTGAAGTGTAGCCGAGGAATACATAACACTTCGCAAATCGTATTATATCTTACCATGAAACATAGAAATGAGATGCGATATCGCGTTTTAAGAAGCATCAGAAATCCATTGCTACGATCCGTAGACATCTGCAAACGCTATTTCCTTGCAAGGAAGTGTCGCATTTACATTCATTTCAAGTGTAGACGACGGATACATAACACTTCGCAAATCATATTATACCTTACCATGAAACATAGAAATGAGATGCGATATCGCGTTTTAAGAATCATAAGAACTCTATTGCAACGATACGTAGACATCTGCAAACGCTATTTCCTTGCAAGGAAGTGTCGCATTTACATTCATTTGAAGTGTAGACGAGGAATACATAACACTCCGCAAATCATATTATATCTTACCATGAAACATAGAAATGAGATGCGATATCGCGTTTTAAGAATCATAAGAACTCTATTGCAACGATTCGTAGACATCTGCAAACGCTATTTCCTTGCAAAGAAGTGTCGCATTTACATTCATTTGAAGTGTAGACGAGGAATGCATAACACTTCGCAATGAATATTATATCTTATCATGAAACATAGATATGAGATGCAATATCTCGTTTTATGAAGCATTTGAACTCTATTGCTTCGATACGTAGACATCTGCAAACGCTATTTCCTTGCAAGAAAGTGTCGCATTAACATTCATTTGAAGTGTAGACGACGGATACATAACACTTCGCAAATCATATTATACCTTACCATGAAACATAGAAATGAGATGCGATATCGCGTTTTAAGAATCATAAGAACTCTATTGCAACGATACGTAGACATCTGCAAACGCTATTTCCTTGCAAGCAAGTGTCGCATTTACATTCATTTGATGTGTAGACGAGGAATACATAACACTTCGCAAATCATATTATATCTTACCATGAAACATAGAAATGAGATGCGATATCGCGTTTTAAGAAGCATTAGAACTCAACGGCTACGATACGTAGACATCTGCAAACGCTATTTCCTAGCGAGGAAGTGTCGCATTTGCATTCATTTGAAGTGAAGATGAGGAATACTTAACACTCCGCAAATCATATTATATCATACCATGAAACATAGAAATGAGATGCGATATCGCGTTTTAGGAATCATACGAACTCTACTGCTACGATACGTAGACATCTGCAAACGCTATTTCCTTGCAAAGATGTGTCGCATTTACATTCATTTGAAGTGTAGCCGAGGAATACATAACACTTCGCAAATCGTATTATATCTTACCATGAAACATAGAAATGAGATGCGATATCGCGTTTTAAGAAGCATTAGAACTCTATTGCTACGATCCGTAGACATCTGCAAACGCTATTTCTTTGCAAGGAAGTGTCGCATTTACATTCATTTGAATCGTAGACGAGGAATGCGTAACACTTCGCAATGAATATTATATCTTATCATGAAACATAGATATGAGATGCAATATCTCGTTTTAAGAAGCATTTGAACTCTATTGCTTCGATACGTGGACATCTGCAAACGCTATTTCCTTGCAAGGAAGTGTCGCATTTACTTTCATTTGAATCGTAGACGAGGAATACATGACACTTCGCAATGGATATTATATCTTATCATGAAACATAGATATGAGATGCAACATCTCGTTTTAAGAAGCATTTGAACTCTATTGCTTCGATACGTAGACATCTGCAAACGCTATTTCCATGCAAGGAAGTGTCGCATCTACATTCATTTGAAGTGTAGACGAGGAATACATAACACTCCGCAAATCATATTATATCTTACCATGAAACATAGAAATGAGCTGGGATATCGCGTTTTAAGAATCATAAGAACTCTATTGCAACGATACGTAGACATCTGCAAACGGTATTTCCTTGCAAGCAAGTGTCGCATTTACATTCATTTGATGTGTAGACGAGGAATACATAACACTTCGCAAATCATATTATATCTTACCATGAAACATAGAAATGAGATGCGATATCGCGTTTTAAGAAGCATTAGAACTCAACGGCTACGATACGTAGACATCTGCAAACGCTATTTCCTAGCGAGGAAGTGTCGCATTTGCATTCATTTGAAGTGAAGATGAGGAATACTTAACACTCCGCAAATCATATTATATCTTACCATGAAACATAGAAATGAGATGCGATATCGCGTTTTAGGAATCATACGAACTCTACTGCTACGATACGTAGACATCTGCAAACGCTATTTCCTTGCAAAGATGTGTCGCATTTACATTCATTTGAAGTGTAGCCGAGGAATACATAACACTTCGCAAATCGTATTATATCTTACCATGAAACATAGAAATGAGATGCGATATCGCGTTTTAAGAAGCATCAGAAATCCATTGCTACGATCCGTAGACATCTGCAAACGCTATTTCCTTGCAAGGAAGTGTCGCATTTACATTCATTTGAAGTGTAGACGACGGATACATAACACTTCGCAAATCATATTATACCTTACCATGAAACATAGAAATGAGATGCGATATCGCGTTTTAAGAAGCATTAGAACTCTATTGCTACGATCCGTAGACATCTGCAAACGCTATTTCTTTGCAAGGAAGTGTCGCATTTACATTCATTTGAATCGTAGACGAGGAATGCATAACACTTCGCAATGAATATTATATCTTATCATGAAACATAGATATGAGATGCAATATCTCGTTTTAAGAAGCATTTGAACTCTATTGCTTCGATACGTGGACATCTGCAAACGCTATTTCCTTGCAAGGAAGTGTCGCATTTACTTTCATTTGAATCGTAGACGAGGAATACATGACACTTCGCAATGGATATTATATCTTATCATGAAACATAGATATGAGATGCAACATCTCGTTTTAAGAAGCATTTGAACTCTATTGCTTCGATACGTAGACATCTGCAAACGCTATTTCCATGCAAGGAAGTGTCGCATCTACATTCATTTGAAGTGTAGACGAGGAATACATAACACTCCGCAAATCATATTATATCTTACCATGAAACATAGAAATGAGCTGGGATATCGCGTTTTAAGAATCATAAGAACTCTATTGCAACGATACGTAGACATCTGGAAACGCTATTTCCTTGCAAAGAAGTGTCGCATTTACATTCATTTGAAGTGTAGACGAGGAATACATAACACTTCGCAAATCATATTATATCTTACCATGAAAGATAGAAATGAGATGCGATATCGCGTTTTAAGAATCATAAGAACTCTACTGCTACGATACGTAGACATCTGCAAACGCTATTTCCTCGCAAAGAAGTATCGCATTTACATTCATTTGAAGTGTAGCCGAGGAATACATAACACTTCGCAAATCGTATTATATCTTACCATGAAACATAGAAATGAGATGCGATATCGCGTTTTAAGAAGCATTAGAACTCTATTGCTACGATCCGTAGACATCTGCAAACGCTATTTCCTTGCAAGGAAGTGTCGCATTTACATTCATTTGAATCGTAGACGAGGAATGCATAACACTTCGCAATGAATATTATATCTTATCATGAAACATAGATATGAGATGCAATATCTCGTTTTAAGAAGCATTTGAACTCTATTGCTTCGATACGTGGACATCTGCAAACGCTATTTCCTTGCAAGGAAGTGTCGCATTTACTTTCATTTGAATCGTAGACGAGGAATACATGACACTTCGCAATGGATATTATATCTTATCATGAAACATAGATATGAGATGCAATATCTCGTTTTAAGAAGCATTTGAACTCTATTGCTTCGATACGTAGACATCTGCAAACGCTATTTCCATGCAAGGAAGTGTCGCATTTACATTCATTTGAAGTGTAGACGAGGAATACATAACACTCCGCAAATCATATTATATCTTACCATGAAACATAGAAATGAGCTGGGATATCGCGTTTTAAGAATCATAAGAACTCTATTGCAACGATACGTAGACATCTGGAAACGCTATTTCCTTGCAAAGAAGTGTCGCATTTACATTCATTTGAAGTGTAGACGAGGAATACATAACACTTCGCAAATCATATTATATCTTACCATGAAACATAGAAATGAGATGCGATATCGCGTTTTAAGAAGCATTTGAACTCTATTGCTTCGAAACGTAGACATCTGCAAACGCTATTTCCAAGCGAGGAAGTGTCGCCTTCACATTCATTTGAAGTGTAGACGAGGAATACATAACACTTCGCAAATCATATTATATCTTACCATGAAATATAGAAATGACATGCGATATCGCGTTTTAAGAAGCATCAGAAATCCATTGCTACGATACGTAGACATCTGCAAACGCTATTTCCTTGCAAGAAAGTGTCGCATTTACATTCATTTGAAGTGTAGCCGAGGAATACATAACACTTCGCAAATCGTATTATATCTTACCATAAAACATAGAAATGAGATGCGATATCGCGTTTTAAGAAGCATTAGAACTCCATTGCTACGATACGTAGACATGTGCAATCGCTACTACCTTGCAAGGAAGTGTCGCATTTACTTTCATTTGAATCGTAGACGAGGAATACATGACACTTCGCAATGAATATTATATCTTATCATGAAACATAGATATGAGATGCAATATCTCGTTTTAAGAAGCATCTGAACTCTATTGCTTCGATACGTGGACATCTGCAAACGCTATTTCCTTGCAAGGAAGTGTCGCATTTACTTTCATTTGAATCGTAGACGAGGAATACATGACACTTCGCAATGGATATTATATCTTATCATGAAACATAGATATGAGATGCAATATCTCGTTTTAAGAAGCATTTCAACTCTATTGCTTCGATGCGTAGACATCTGCAAACGCTATTTCCATGCAAGGAAGTGTCGCATTTACATTCATTTGAAGTGTAGACGAGGAATACATGATACTTCGCAAATCATATTATATCTTACCATGAAACATAGGAATGAGATGTGATATCGCGTTTTAAGAAGCATTTGAACTCTATTGCTTCGATACGTAGACATCTGCAAACGGTATTTCCTTGCAAGGAAGTGTCGCATTTACATTCATTTGAAGTGTAGACGAGGAATACATGACACTTCGCAAATCATATTATATCTTACCATGAAACATAGAAATGAGATGCGATATCGCGCTTTAAGAAGCATTAGAAAGCTATTGCTACGATACGTGGACATCTGCAAACGCTATTTCCTAGCGAGGAAGTATCGCATTCACATTCATTTGAAGTGTAGACGAGGAATACATAACACTTCGCAAATCATGTTATATCTTACCATGAAACATAGAAATGAGATGCGATATCGCGTTTTAAGAAGCATTAGAACACTATTGCTACGATAGGTAGACATTTGCAAATGCTATTTCCTAGCAAAGAAGTGTCGCATTTACATTCATTTGAAGTGTAGACGGGGAATACATAACACTTCGCAAATCATATTATACCTTACCATGAAACATAGAAATAGGATGCGATATCGCGTTTTAAGAATCATAAGAACTCTATTGCAACGATACGTAGACATCTGCAAACGCTATTTCCTTGCAAGCAAGTGTCGCATTTACATTCATTTGATGTGTAGACGAGGAATACATAACACTTCGCAAATCATATTATATCTTACCATGAAACATAGAAATGAGATGCGATATCGCGTTTTAAGAAGCAGTAGAACTCTATTGCTACGATCCGTAGACATCTGCAAACGCTATTTCCTTGCAAGGTAGTGTCGCATTTACATTCATTTGAATCGTAGACGAGGAATGCATAACACTTCGCAATGAATATTATATCTTATCATGAAACATAGATATGAGATGCAATATCTCGTTTTAAGAAGCATTTGAACTCTATTGCTTCGATACGTGGACATCTGCAATCGCTATTTCCTTGCAAAGAAGTGTCGCATTTACATTCATTTGAAGTGTAGCCGAGGAATACATAACACTTCGCAAATCGTATTATATCTTACCATGAAACATAGAAATGAGATGCGATATCGCGTTTTAAGAAGCATTAGAACTCTATTGCTACGATACGTAGACATCTGCAAACGCTATTTCCTTGCAAGGAAGTGTCGCATTTACATTCATTTGAATCGTAAACGAGGAATGCATAACACTTCGCAATGAATATTATATCTTATCATGAAACATAGATATGAGATGCAATATCTCGTTTTAAGAAGCATTTGAACTCTATTGCTTCGATACGTAGACATCTGCAAACACTATTTCCTAGCGAGAAAGTGTCGCATTCACATTCATTTGAAGTGTAGACGAGGAATACATAACACTTCGCAAATCATATTGTATCTTACCATGAAACATAGAAATGAGATGCGATATCGCGTTCTAAGAAGCATTAGAACACTACTGCTACGATAGGTAGACATTTGCAAACGCTATTTCCTTGCAAGGAAGTGTCGCATTTGCATTCATTTGAAGTGTAGACGAGGAATACATAACACTCCGCAAATCATATTATATCTTACCATGAAACATAGAAATGAGATGCGATATCGCGTTTTAAGAATCATAAGAACTCTACTGTGTCACGTCCCGAGGTGCGATTGCGCTCGATCAGATGGCACGATTCGTAGCCTGTCCCGAAAAACCTACGCGAATTGCGCTGGGGCCGGGTTCGTTGGCGGTCGGAACTCGATCTAACCAAAATTACGCCTAACACTTACCTTTCGACGTCTTCTTAATACTGTTTCGCCTCTCGTTCCAGGTATCTGTGGCGCCGTGGATCCGTGACCGGAATAGCAGCGGCGTACGGCTGGATCGGCGGAGCGTCGACGGGAATGAGTCTCCAGGCAGGCGAGCTACGGCTGGAGGAAACTGGCGCTGGAACCGGGCTATCCTGGATTCGAATTGGACGTACGGCTGCGAAGACCTCCTTCACAGGAACGGAAACAGCGTTGCAGACGTATGGATGTCCGGAAGTACAACTCGCGTATTCGCGAATGAGACGGCGTAGATATTCTTTCCTACCCGCGCGTCGTGTGCGCCTTTTCGGAGTCTCGAGATTCATCAAAGGCGCTTGCACTAAGACGGAATACGGCTCGGCCATGCGATGGTGCGCTCTGGCTTACCGAGGTCGATCCTTGTTCAAGATACCCTGGATACGATAGGAATGCAGCGAGAGCAGTCGAGCGTTGGTGCGCTCAAAGACTGTCCAGCGTACAGAACTGTCGCAGATGAATCGTGAGATTTGAATAAGAATCGCGAGCGTACACGTGGAATAGAATTTGAGGAACTTGTATTCGAATAAAGAGACTTGGATTTGGTAAAACAAGAGTATATTCTATAATATAACTATCCTACTACACTTTACTAAGTCTAAATTATCAACTAACGATATAATATGAAATGGAAATAGTACTAAGTTAAAATAAGGACTCCGCTAAGGGGGATGCGATAGAGTCGGCTGCATGAGAGCTGATAGCTCGTGGCAGGGGAGCGTATTGCTCGGAGTTGAGATTAGAACCGACTCGGAGATCGGACTCGAAGGAACTCTCCTCTCGGTCGCGCGTCCGCGACCTCCTCGGGTTGCGTGGCGCGCGAGTCGCTGAGCCCCGTGAGTGGGGCGGCCACTCGGAGTGGGGTGCGGCTCGCGTTCAGCGTGAGCCGCGAGCGTCGAGTGCGCGCGGGCACGCATCGCAGCTTATATTCTATACGACTTAGAAATTATGACTGTACAAATATCTGCTTATATTTAGGTGTGTGTTGGGTTGTGTATGTACATGATTCGTGTAGAGTGCTTAATCTAGAATCGCGTGTACGAAAAGTAAGCGTACGGTTGTGTGATCGCAGGTGATCGGGATTCGTACGCGGGGAGGTATTCCTCATCCTCGTGGCGTTGTCTCCTCGTCTCGGGGCGTCGAATCGTCGTGCGGCCCGTGTACGGAGGATCCGGATACAGGTACTGGCGGGGGAACGGTGTCCCGGTTGTGGATGCTGCGGATGCTGGTTGGCGCCAGAGGGTGGCAGGCGGTACGCCTGACGTCACAACTGCTACGATACGTAGACATCTGCAATCGCTATTTCCTTGCAAAGAAGTGTCGCATTTACATTCATTTGAAGTGTAGCCGAGGAATACATAACACTTCGCAAATCGTATTATATCTTACCATGGAACATAGAAATGAGATGCGATATCGCGTGTTAAGAAGCATCAGAAATCCATTGCTACGATACGTAGACATCCGAAAACGCTATTTCCTTGCAAGAAAGTGTCGCATTTACATTCATTTGAAGTGTAGACGAGGAATACATAACACTTCGCAAATCATATTATACCTTACCATGAAACATAGAAATGAGATGCGATATCGCGTTTTAAGAAGCACTAGAACTCTATTGCTTCGATACGTAGACATCTGCAAACGCTATTTCCTAGCGAGGAAGTGTGGCATTCACATTCATTTGAAGTGTAGACGAGGAATACATAACACTCCGCAAATCATATTATATCTTACCATGAAACATAGAAATGTGATGCGATATCGCATTTTAAGAATCATAAGAACTCTATTGCTAAGATACGTATACATCTGCAAACGCTAGTTCCTTGCGAGAAAGTGTCGCATTTACATTCATTGGAAGTGTAGACGACGGATACATAACGCTTCGCAAATCATATTATACCTTACCATGAAACATAGAAATGAGATCCGATATCGCGTTTTAAGAATCATAAGAACTCTATTGCTACGATACGTAGACATCTGCAAACGCTATTTCCTTGCAAGGAAGTGTCGCATTTTCATTCATTTTAATCGTAGACGAGGAATGCATAACACTTTGCAATGAATATTATATCTTATCATGAAACATAGATATGAGATGCAATATCTCGTTTTAAGAAGCATTTGAACTCTATTGCTTCGATACGTAGACATCTGCAAACGCTATTTCCTTGCAAGGAAGTGTCGCATTTACATTCATTTGAAGTGTAGACGAGGAATACATAACAGTTCGCAAATCATATTATATCTTACCATGAAACATAGAAATGAGATGCGATATCGCGTTTTAAGAAGCATTAGAACTCTACTGCTACGATACGCAGACATCTGCTAACGCTATTTCCTTCGAGGAAGTGTCGCATTCACATTCATTTGTAGTGTAGACGAGGAATACATAACACTTCGCAAATCACATTATATCTTACCATGAAACATAGAAATGAGATGCGATATCGCGTTTTAAGAAGCATTAGAACTCTATAGCTACGATAAGTAGACATCTGCAAACGCTATTTCCTTGCAAGGAAGTGTCGCATTTTCATTCATTTCAATCGTAGACGAGGAATGCATAACACTTCGCAATGAATATTATATCTTATCATGAAACAGATATGAGATGCAATATCTCGTTTTAAGAAGCATTTGAACTCTATTGCATCGATACGTAGACATCTGCAAACGCTATTTCCTTGCAAGGAAGTGTCGCATTTACATTCATTTGATGTGTGGACGAGAAATACATAACACTTCGCAAATCATATTATATCTTACCATGATACATAGATATGAGATGCAATATCTCGTTTTAAGAAGCATTAGAACTCTATTGCTACGATACCTGGACATCTGCAGACGCTATTTCCTAGCGAGGAAGTATCGCATTCACATTCATTTGAAGTGTAGACGAGGAATACATAACACTTCGCAAATCATGTTATATCTTACCATGAAACATAGAAATGAGATGCGATATCGCGTTTTAAGAAGCACTAGAAAGCTATTGCTACGATACGTAGACATCTGCAAACGCTATTTCCTTGCAAGGAAGTGTCGCATTTACATTCATTTGAATCGTAGACGAGGAATGCATAACACTTCGCAAATCATATTACATCTTACCATGAAACATAGAAATGAGATGCGATATCGAGTTTTCAGAAGCATTAGAACTCTATTGCTACGATACCTAGACATCTGCAAACGCTATTTCCTAGCAAGGAAGTGTCGCATTTACATTCATTTGATGTGTGGACGAGAAATACATAACACTTCGCAAATCATATTATATCTTACCATGATACATAGATATGAAATGCAATATCTCGTTTTAAGAAGCATTAGAACTCTATTGCTACGATACCTGGACATCTGCAGACGCTATTTCCTAGCAAGGAAGTGTCGCATTTACATTCAATTGAAGTGTAGACGAGGAATACATAACACTTCGCTAATCATATTATATCTTACCATGAAACATAGAAATGGGATGCGATATCGCGTTTTAAGAAGCACTAGAAAGCTATTGCTACGATACGTAGACATCTGCAAACGCTATTTCCTAGCGAGGAAGTATCACATTCACATTCATTTGAAGTGTAGACGAGGAATACATAACACTTCGCAAATCATGTTATATCTTACCATGAAACATAGAAATGAGATGCGATATCGCGTTTTAAGAAGCACTAGAAAGCTATTGCTACGATACGTAGACATCTGCAAACGCTATTTCCTAGCGAGGAAGTATCGCATTCACATTCATTTGAAGTGTAGACGAGGAATACATAACACTTCGCAAATCATGTTATATCTTACCATGAAACATAGAAATGAGATGCGATATCGCGTTTTAAGAAGCACTAGAAAGCTATTGCTACGATACGTAGACATCTGCAAACGCTATTTCCTTGCAAGGAAGTGTCGCATTTACATTCATTTGAATCGTAGACGAGGAATGCATAACACTTCGCAAATCATATTACATCTTACCATGAAACATAGAAATGAGATGCGATATCGAGTTTTAAGAAGCATTAGAACTCTATTGCTACGATACCTAGACATCTGCAGACGCTATTTCCTAGCAAGGAAGTGTCGCATTTACATTCATTTGAAGTGTAAACGAGGAATACATGACACTTCGCAAATCATATTATATCTTACCATGAAACATAGAAATGAGATGCGATATCGCGTTTTAAGAAGCTTTAGAACTCTACTGCTACGATACGTAGACATCTGCAATCGCTATTTCCTTGCAACGAAGTGTCGCATTTACTTTCATTTGAATCGTAGACGAGGAATGCATAACACTTCGCAATGAATATTATATCTTATCTTGAAACATAGATATGAGATGCGATATCGCGTTTTAAGAATCATATGAACTCTATTGCTACGATACGTAGACATCTGCAATCGCTATTTCCTTGCAAGGAAGTGTCGCATTTACTTTCATTTGAATCGTAGACGAGGAATGCATAACACTTCGCAATGAATATTATATCTTATCATGAAACGTAGATATGAGATGCAATATCTCGTTTTAAGAAGCATTTGAAATCTATTGCTTCGATACGTAGACATCTGCAAACGCTATTTCCTTGCAAGGAAGTGTCGCATTTACATTCATTTGATGTGTAGACGAGGTATACATAACACTTCGCAAATCATATTATATCTTACCATGAAACATAGAAATGAGATGCGATATCGCGTTTTAAGAAGCATTAGAACTCTGTTGCTACGATACGTAGACATATGCAAACGCTATTTCCTTGCAAGGAAGTGTCGCATTCACATTCATTTGAAGTGTAGACGAGGAATACATAACACTCCGCAAATCATATTATATCTTACCATGAAACATAGAAATGTTATGCGATATCGCGCTTTAAGAATCATAAGAACTCTGTTGCTACGATACGTAGACATTTGCAAACGTTATTTCCTTGCAAGGAAGTGTCGCATTTACATTCATTTGAATCGTAGACGAGGAATACATAACACTTCGCAAATCACATTATATCTTACCATGAAACATAGAAATGAGATGCGATATCGCGTTTTAAGAAGCATTAGAACTCTATAGCTACGATACGTAGACATCTGCAAACGCTATTTCCTTACAAGGAAGTGTCGCATTCACATTCATTTGAAGTGTAGACGAGGAATACATAACACTCCGCAAATCATATTATATCTTACCATGAAACATAGAAATGTGATGCGATATCGCGCTTTAAGAATCATAAGAACTCTATTGGTACGATACGTAGACATTTGCAAACGTTATTTCCTTACAAGGAAGTGTCGCATTTACATTCATTTGAATCGTAGACGAGGAATGCATAAAACTTCGCAAAGAATATTATATCTTATCATGGAACATAGATATGAGATGCGATATCTCGTTTTAAGAAGCATTTGAAATCTATTGCTTCGATACGTAGACATCTGCAAACGCTATTTTCTTGCAAGGAAGTGTCGCATTTACATTCATTTGAGGTGTAGACAAGGAATACATAACACTTCGCAAATCATATTATATCTTACCATGAAACATAGAAATGAGATGCGATATCGCGTTTTAAGAAGCATTAGAACTCAATTGCTACGATACCTAGACATCTGCAGACGCTACTTCCTAGCAAGGAAGTGTCGCATTTACATTCAGTTGATGTGTAGACGAGGAATACATAACACTTCGCAAATCATATTATATCTTACCATGAAACATAGAAATGTGATGCGATATCGCGTTTTAAGAAGCATTAGAACTCTATTGCTACTGTCACGTCCGGCGAAACTATTTTCCGTTGCTCCGGAGGCTTTACGACACGAGCCTATTTTCGGAAATTCGGTCCGCGGAAACGCGTTAAGACCGGGTCCGACAATTTCGGCTGACGCGACACTAGCGAAAACACTGGCGATAATAAGGGAAAGACCCTACCTTTCGATGACTTCTCTCTCGATCTGTACGTAGAAACGGCGTCGAGGATCGTTCGCTGGGATCGTAGCGGAGCTCGGTCGGTTGGCTGCTACGGAAATCTCGATCAGTCGCCAGCGAAGAGGAGGACGGCAGTCGGAATTCAGCGGTGATGCAGAGGAACCAGCGGTGATAATAGCAGCTTCAGCTGCGAATGTGGCAGAATCGGCGTGATGCGTCGTGGTGCCTGGATCGGAAGCGTCGACGGTCGCTTCGGAAAGCGGCGGCTGGGCTGGTGCGAAAGCAGGTCGCTGGTATACGAGGACTCTCGGAACGTCCTCCAAATATTCACGCACAAGTGATCGTAAGAAATTCTTTCTACCCGCACGTCGAGTTCTTCGCAAACCGGAAGCACGAGTCATTCACCAGGTTTTTCTGTACTTTCGACTAAGATCTGAAGGATAAGCGGCGGTCCGCTCTATCTCAACGTCACAAAGCCGATTTCTATACTCCTTCAAGGTGATGAAGAGCAACCCCAGTTGTATGGAAGAACCCGTGAAGGAATTCGTAGTTAAATGTAATGTTAAAAGTAGAACTAGTATTATAAACACTTGATAAAATTAATGGATATGGAAATATTAGACTTGGTAAAAGAACTTGTACTTGGATGTAGTAACAGTAAAATAAAATATATTCTAAGTTAAAGTATACAAGAACTGGAATTATTCTAAGACTAAGATTAAGTTAAAATGGAAATAGAAACGCGATGCCTGAACCCCACATTGAGGCGGCTAGAACTAGAAGTTTCGACTAATCGGTAGGAGATCTCGAGTCAGAGTGTCGCTCTGGAGACGCGTCTCGGACCTCCTCGGTTCGCGAGGCGCTACGGTCGCGGACGCTTGTGGTAGGGAGATCGCGGTCCCGCGAGTGGGGGACTCGCGTCTCGTGGAGGGGAGCTCGCGGTCCAGCGAGTGGGGACTCGCGGCTCGTGGTGGGGCTAGCGGCGCATGTCGCTGGCCGGACGCATCTTACGCGTTTGACTTATGAGCTAATACAATATGGGCTTAGAATTATGTGTGTGTTGTTTGTGTCTTACATTCGTGTCGTGTATAACTTAGATCTAGGAATTCTTATATAAAGATATATGCGTCATGATATAGTATGTATGTACTAGCTTAGAAGTAATATACAGGTTCTAGCAGATCCTGTTCCCGGAATTGGAAAAGTCCCCATTCAGGTGATGGGCTGCGGCTACGTCTTCCTGCAGGACGGAATCCTCGGTGCGAGGGAGATAGGGCTGCCTGTCCTTGGTGCGGGCGAGACAGGTATACTCGGCGGTGCGAGTGAGACAATGGTGCCTGGTGCGAGCGAGACAGGTATACTCGGCGGTGCGAGTGAGGTAGCGGAACTTGGTGAGCGCGTGCAGGTATGCGCGCGCGAAAACTTCCAGTTGCTGGTTCTGCAGACCAGTTTGGCTGGTTGCATGCGTCCAGGGGTTGATGCTGGGGGGTGCGAGGAGGTTGATGGGTGGCAGGCGGTACGCCTGACGTCACAAATCATATTATATCTTACCATGAAACAAAGAAATGAGATGCGATATCGTGTTCTAAGAAGCATTAGAAAACTATTGCTACGATAGGTAGACATTTGCAAACGATATTTCCTAGCTAGGAAGTGTCGCATTTACATTCATTTGAAGTGTAGACGAGGAACACATGACACTTCGCAAATCATATTATATCTTACCATGAAACATAGAAATGAGATGCGATATCGCGCTTTAAGAAGCATTAGAACTCTATTGCTACGATACCTAGACATCTGTAGACGCTATTTCCTAGCAAGGAAGTGTCGCATTTACATTCATTTGAAGTGTAGACGAGGAATACATAACACTTCGCAAATCATATTATATCTTACCATGAAACATAGAAATGAGATGCGATATCGCGTTTTAAGAAGCATTAGAAATCTATTGCTACGATACGTAGAGATCTGCAAACGCTATTTCCTTGCTAGGAGGTGTCGCATTTACAATCATTTGAAGTATAGACAAGGAATACATGACACTTCGCAAATCATATTATATCTTACCATGAAACATAGAAATGAGATGCGATATCGCGTTTTAAGAATCATATGAACTCTATTGCTACGATACGTAGACATCTGCAATCGTTATTTCCTTGCAAGGAAGTGTCGCATTCACATTCATTTGAAGTGTAGACGAGGAATACATGACACTTCGCAAATCATATTATATCTTACCATGAAACAAAGAAATGAGATGCGATATCGTGTTCTAAGAAGCATTAGAAATCTATTGCTACGATACGTAGACATCTGCAAACGATACTTCCTAGCTAGGAAGTGTCGCATTTACATTCATTTGAAGTGTAGACGAGGAATACATGACACTTCGCAAGTCATATTATATCTTACCATGAAACATAGAAATGGGATGCGATATCGTGTTTTAAGAAGCATTAGAAATCTATTGCTACGATACGTAGACATCTGCAAACGCTATTTCCTTGCTAGGAAGTGTCGCATTTACATTCATTTGAAGTGTAGACGAGGAATACATAACACTCCGCAAATCATATTATATCTTACCATGAAACATAGAAATGAGATACGATATCGCGTTTTAAGAAGCATTAGATATCTATTGCTACGATACGTAGACATCTGCAAACACTATTTCTTTGGAAGGAAGTGTCGCATTTACATTCATTTGAAGTGTAGACGAGGAATACATAACACTTCGCAAAACATATTATATCCAACCATGAAACATAGAAATGAGATGCGATGTCGCGTTTTAAGAAGCATTAGAAAACTATTTCTACGATAGGTAGACATTTGCAAACGATATTTCCTAGCTAGGAAGTGTCGCATTTACATTCATGTGAAGTGTAAACGAGGAACACATGACACTTCGCAAATCATATTATATCTTACCATGAAACATAGAAATGAGATGCGATATCGCGCTTTAAGAAGCATTAGAACTCTATTGCTACGATACCTAGACATCTGTAGACGCTATTTCCTAGCAAGGAAGTGTCGCATTTACATTCATTTGAAGTATAGACGAGGAATACATAACACTTCGCAAGTCATATTATATCTTACCATGAAACATAGAAATGAGATGCGATATCGCGTTTTAAGAAGCATTAGAAATCTATTGCTACGATACGTAGAGATCTGCAAACGCTATTTCCTTGCTAGGAAGTGTCGCATTTACAATCATTTGAAGTATAGACAAGGAATACATGACACTTCGCAAATCATATTATATCTTACCATGAAACATAGAAATGAGATGCGATATCGCGTTTTAAGAATCATATGAACTCTATTGCTACGATACGTAGACATCTGCAATCGTTATTTCCTTGCAAGGAAGTGTCGCATTCACATTCATTTGAAGTGTAGGCGAGGAATACATGACACTTCGCAAATCATATTATATCTTACCATGAAACAAAGAAATGAGATGCGATATCGTGTTCTAAGAAGCATTAGAAATCTATTGCTACGATACGTAGACATCTGCAAACGATACTTCCTTGCTAGGAAGTGTCGCATTTACATTCATTTGAAGTGTAGACGAGGAATACATAACACTTCGCAAATCATATTATATCTTACCATGAAACATAGAAATGAGATACGATATCGCCTTTTAAGGAGCATTAGATATCTATTGCTACGATACGTAGACATCTGCAAACGCTATTTCTTTGGAAAGAAGTGTCGCATTTACATTCATTTGAAGTGTAGACGAGGAATACATAACACTTCGCAAAACATATTATATCCAACCATGAAACATAGAAATGAGATGCGATGTCGCGTTTTAAGAAGCATTAGAAAACTATTGCTACGATAGGTAGACATTTGCAAACGATATTTCCTAGCTAGGAAGTGTCGCATTTACATTCATTTGAAGTGTAGACGAGGAACACATGACACTTCGCAAATCATATTATATCTTACCATGAAACATAGAAATGAGATGCGATATCGCGCTTTAAGAAGCATTAGAACTCTATTGCTACGATACCTAGACATCTGTAGACGCTATTTCCTAGCAAGGAAGTGTCGCATTTACATTCATTTGTAGTGTAGACGAGGAATATATAACACTTCGCAAATCATATTATACCTTACCATGAAACATAGAAATGAGATGCGATATCGCGTTTTAAGAAGCATTAGAAATCTATTGCTACGATACGTAGAGATCTGCAAACGCTATTTCCTTGCTAGGAAGCGTCGCATTTACAATCATTTGAAGTATAGACAAGGAATACATGACACTTCGCAAATCATATTATATCTTACCATGAAACATAGAAATGAGATGCGATATCGCGTTTTAAGAATCATATGAACTCTATTGCTACGATACGTAGACATCTGCAATCGTTATTTCCTTGCAAGGAAGTGTCGCATTCACATTCATTTGAAGTGTAGACGAGGAATACATGACACTTCGCAAATCATATTATATCCTACCATGAAACAAAGAAATGAGATGCGATATCGTGTTCTAAGAAGCATTAGAAATCTATTGCTACGATACGTAGACATCTGCAAACGATACTTCCTAGCTAGGAAGTGTCGCATTTACATTCATTTGAAGTGTAGACGAGGAATACATGACACTTCGCAAGTCATATTATATCTTACCATGAAACATAGAAATGGGATGCGATATCGTGTTTTAAGAAGCATTAGAAATCTATTGCTACGATACGTAGACATCTGCAAACGCTATTTCCTTGCTAGGAAGTGTCGCATTTACATTCATTTGAAGTGTAGACGAGGAATACATAACACTTCGCAAATCATATTATATCTTACCATGAAACATAGAAATGAGATACGATATCGCGTTTTAAGAAGCATTAGATATCTATTGCTACGATACGTAGACATCTGCAAACGCTATTTCTTTGGAAGGAAGTGTCGCATTTACATTCATTTGAAGTGTAGACGAGGAATACATAACACTTCGCAAAACATATTATATCCAACCATGAAACATAGAAATGAGATGCGATGTCGCGTTTTAAGAAGCATTAGAAAACTATTGCTACGATAGGTAGACATTTGCAAACGATATTTCCTAGCTAGGAAGTGTCGCATTTACATTCATTTGAAGTGTAGAAGAGGAACACATGACACTTCGCAAATCATATTATATCTTACCATGAAACATAGAAATGAGATGCGATATCGCGCTTTAAGAAGCATTAGAACTCTATTGCTACAATACCTAGACATCTGTAGACGCTATTTCCTAGCAAGGAAGTGTCGCATTTACATTCATTTGAAGTGTAGACGAGGAATACATAACACTTCGCAAATCATGTTATATCTTACCATGAAACATAGAAATGAGATGCGATATCGCGTTTTAAGAAGCATTAGAAAACTATTGCTACGATAGGTAGACATTTGCAAACGATATTTCCTAGCTAGGAAGTGTCGCATTTACATTCATTTGAAGTGTAGACGAGGAACACATGACACTTCGCAAATCATATTATATCTTACCATGAAACATAGAAATGAGATGCGATATCGCGCTTTAAGAAGCATTAGAACTCTATTGCTACGATACCTAGACATCTGTAGACGCTATTTCCTAGCAAGGAAGTGTCGCATTTACATTCATTTGAAGTGTAGACGAGGAATACATAACACTTCGCAAATCATATTATATCTTACCATGAAACAAAGAAATGAGATGCGATATCGTGTTCTAAGAAGCATTAGAAATCTATTGCTACGATACGTAGACATCTGCAAACGATACTTCCTAGCTAGGAAGTGTCGCATTTACATTCATTTGAAGTGTAGACGAGGAATACATGACACTTCGCAAATCATATTATATCTTACCATGAAACATAGAAATGAGATGCGATATCGCGCTTTAAGAAGCATTAGAACTCTATTGCTACGATACCTAGACATCTGTAGACGCTATTTCCTAGCAAGGAAGTGTCGCATTTACATTCATTTGAAGTGTAGACGAGGAATACATAACACTTCGCAAATCATATTATATCTTACCATGAAACATAGAAATGAGATGCGATATCGCGTTTTAAGAAGCATTAGAAATCTATTGCTACGATACGTAGAGATCTGCAAACGCTATATCCTTGCTAGGAAGTGTCGCATTTACAATCATTTGAAGTATAGACAAGGAATACATGACACTTCGCAAATCATATTATATCTTACCATGAAACATAGAAATGAGATGCGATGTCGCGTTTTAAGAATCATATGAACTCTATTGCTACGATACGTAGACATCTGCAATCGTTATTTCCTTGCAAGGAAGTTTCGCATTCACATTCATTTGAAGTGTAGACGAAGAATACATGACACTTCGCAAATCATATTATATCTTACCATGAAACAAAGAAATGAGTTGCGATATCGTGTTCTAAGGAGCATTAGAAATCTATTGCTACGATACGTAGACATCTGCAAACGATACTTCCTAGCTAGGAAGTGTCGCATTTACATTCATTTGAAGTGTAGACGAGGAATACATGACACTTCGCTAATCATATTATATCTTACCATGAAACATAGAAATGGGATGCGATATCGTGTTTTAAGAAGCATTAGAAATCTATTGCTACGATACGTAGACATCTGCAAACGCTATTTCCTTGCTAGGAAGTGTCGCATTTACATTCATTTGAAGTGTAGACGAGGAATACATAACACTTCGCAAATCATATTATATCTTACCATGAAACATAGAAATGCGATACGATATCGCGTTTTAAGAAGCATTAGATATCTATTGCTACGATACGTAGACATCTGCAAACGCTATTTCTTTGGAAGGAAGTGTCGCATTTACATTCATTTGAAGTGTAGACGAGGAATACATAACACTTCGCAAAACATATTATATCCAACCATGAAACATAGAAATGAGATGCGATGTCGCGTTTTAAGAAGCATTAGAAAACTATTGCTACGATAGGTAGACATTTGCAAACGATATTTCCTAGCTAGGAAGTGTCGCATTTACATTCATTTGAAGTGTAGACGAGGAACACATGACACTTCGCAAATCATATTATATCTTACCATGAAACATAGAAATGAGATGCGATATCGCGCTTTAAGAAGCATTAGAACTCTATTGCTACGATACCTAGACATCTGTAGACGCTATTGCCTAGCAAGGAAGTGTCGCATTTACATTCATTTGAAGTGTAGACGAGGAATACATAACACTTCGCAAATCATATTATATCTTACCATGAAACATAGAAATGAGATGCGATATCGCGTTTTAAGAAGCATTAGAAATCTATTGCTACGATACGTAGACATCTGCAGACGCTATTTCCTTGCTAGGAAGTGTCGCATTTGCAATCATTTGAAGTATAGACAAGGAATACATGACACTTCGCAAATCATATTATATCTTACCATGAAACATAGAAATGAGATGCGATATCGCGTTTTAAGAAGCATTAGATATCTACTGCTACGATACGTAGACATCTGCAAACGCTATTTCTTTGCAAGGAAGTGTCGCATTTACATTCATTTGAAGTGTAGACGAGGAATACATAACACTTCGCAAATCATATTATATCTTACCATGAAACATAGAAATGAGATGCGATATCGCGTTTTAAGAAGCATTAGAAATCTATTGCTACGATACGTAGAGATCTGCAAACGCTATTTCCTTGCTAGGAAGTGTCGCATTTACATTCATTTGAAGTGTAGACGAGGAATACATAACACTTCGCAAATCATATTATATCTTACCATGAAACATAGAAATGAGATGCGATATCGCGTTTTAAGAATCATATGAACTCTATTGCTACGATACGTAGACATCTGCAATCGTTATTTCCTTGCAAGGAAGTGTCGCATTCACATTCATTTGAAGTGTAGGCGAGGAATACATGACACTTCGCAAATCATATTATATCTTACCATGAAACAAAGAAATGAGATGCGATATCGTGTTCTAAGAAGCATTAGAAATCTATTGCTACGATACGTAGACATCTGCAAACGATACTTCCTAGCTAGGAAGTGTCGCATTTACATTCATTTGAAGTGTAGACGAGGAATACATGACACTTCGCAAATCATATTATATCTTACCATGAAACATAGAAATGAGATGCGATATCGCGTTTTAAGAATCATATGAACTCTATTGCTACGATACGTAGACATCTGCAATCGTTATTTCATTGCAAGGAAGTGTCGCATTCACATTCATTTGAACTGTAGACGAGGAATACATGACACTTCGCAAATCATATTATATCTTACCATGAAACAAAGAAATGAGATGCGATATCGTGTTCTAAGAAGCATTAGAAATCTATTGCTACGATACGTAGACATCTGCAAACGATACTTCCTAGCTAGGAAGTGTCGCATTTACATTCATTTGAAGTGTAGACGAGGAATACATGACACTTCGCAAATCATATTATATCTTACCATGAAACATAGAAATGAGATGCGATATCGCGCTTTAAGAAGCATTAGAACTCTATTGCTACGATACCTAGACATCTGTAGACGCTATTTCCTAGCAAGGAAGTGTCGCATTTACATTCATTTGAAGTGTAGACGAGGAATACATAACACTTCGCAAATCATATTATATCTTACCATGAAACATAGAAATGAGATGCGATATCGCGTTTTAAGAAGCATTAGAAATCTATTGCTACGATACGTAGAGATCTGCAAACGCTATTTCCTTGCTAGGAAGTGTCGCATTTACAATCATTTGAAGTATAGACAAGGAATACATGACACTTCGCAAATCATATTATATCTTACCATGAAACATAGAAATGAGATGCGATGTCGCGTTTTAAGAATCATATGAACTCTACTGCTATGATACGTAGACATCTGCAATCGTTATTTCCTTGCAAGGAAGTTTCGCATTCACATTCATTTGAAGTGTAGACGAAGAATACATGACACTTCGCAAATCATATTATATCTTACCATGAAACATAGAAATGAGTTGCGATATCGTGTTCTAAGGAGCATTAGAAATCTATTGCTACGATACGTAGACATCTGCAAACGATACTTCCTAGCTAGGAAGTGTCGCATTTACATTCATTTGAAGTGTAGACGAGGAATACATGACACTTCGCAAATCATATTATATCTTACCATGAAACATAGAAATGGGATTCGATATCGTGTTTTAAGAAGCATTAGAAATCTATTGCTACGATACGTAGACATCTGCAAACGCTATTTCCTTGCTAGGAAGTGTCGCATTTACATTCATTTGAAGTGTAGACGAGGAACACATGACACTTCGCAAATCATATTATATCTTACCATGAAACATAGAAATGAGATGCGATATCGCGTTTTAAGAATCATATGAACTCTATTGCTACGATACGTAGACATCTGCAATCGTTATTTCCTTGCAAGGAAGTGTCGCATTCACATTCATTTGAAGTGTAGGCGAGGAATACATGACACTTCGCAAATCATATTATATCTTACCATGAAACAAAGAAATGAGATGCGATATCGTGTTCTAAGAAGCATTAGAAATCTATTGCTACGATACGTAGACATCTGCAAACGATACTTCCTAGCTAGGAAGTGTCGCATTTACATTCATTTGAAGTGTAGACGAGGAATACATGACACTTCGCTAATCATATTATATCTTACCATGAAACATAGAAATGGGATGCGATATCGTGTTTTAAGAAGCATTAGAAATCTATTGCTACGATACGTAGACATCTGCAAACGCTATTTCCTTGCTAGGAAGCGTCGCATTTACATTCATTTGAAGTGTAGACGAGGAATACATAACACTTCGCAAATCATATTATATCTTACCATGAAACATAGAAATGCGATACGATATCGCGTTTTAAGAAGCATTAGATATCTATTGCTACGATACGTAGACATCTGCAAACGCTATTTCTTTGGAAGGAAGTGTCGCATTTACATTCATTTGAAGTGTAGACGAGGAATACATAACACTTCGCAAAACATATTATATCCAACCATGAAACATAGAAATGAGATGCGATGTCGCGTTTTAAGAAGCATTAGAAAACTATTGCTACGATAGGTAGACATTTGCAAACGATAATTCCTAGCTAGGAAGTGCCGCATTTACATTCATTTGAAGTGTAGACGAGGAACACATGACACTTCGCAAATCATATTATATCTTACCATGAAACATAGAAATGAGATGCGATATCGCGCTTTAAGAAGCATTAGAACTCTATTGCTACGATACCTACACATCTGTAGACGCTATTTCCTAGCAAGGAAGTGTCGCATTTACATTCATTTGAAGTGTAGACGAGGAATACATAACACTTCGCAAATCATATTATATCTTACCATGAAACATAGAAATGAGATGCGATATCGCGTTTTAAGAAGCATTAGAAATCTATTGCTACGATACGTAGACATCTGCAAACGCTATTTCCTTGCTAGGAAGTGTCGCATTTACATTCATTTGAAGTATAGACAAGGAATACATGACACTTCGCAAATCATATTATATCTCACCATGAAACATAGAAATGAGATGCGATTTCGCGTTTTAAGAAGCATTAGGTATCTACTGCTACGATACGTAGACATCTGCAAACGCTATTTCTTTGCAAGGAAGTGTCGCATTTACATTCATTTGAAGTGTACACGAGGAATACATAGCACTTCGCAAATCATATTATATCTTACCATGAAACATAGAAATGGGATGAGATATCGCGTTTTAAGAAGCATTAGAACTTTATCGCTACCATACGTAGACAGCTGCAGACGCTATTTCCTAGCAAGGAAGTGTCGCATTTACATTCATTTGAAGTGTAGACGAGGAATACATTACACTTCGCAAATCATATTATATCTTACCATGAAACATAGAAATGAGATGCGATATCGCGTTTTAAGAATCATATGAACTCTATTGCTACGATACGTAGACATCTGCAATCGTTATTTCCTTGCAAGGAAGTGTCGCATTCACATTCATTTGAAGTGTAGACGAGGAATACATGACACTTCGCAAATCATATTATATCTTACCAAGAAACAAAGAAATGAGATGCGATATCGTGTTCTAAGAAGCATTAGAAAACAATTGCTACGATAGGTAGACATTTGCAAAAGATATTTCCTAGCTAGGAAGTGTCGCATTTACATTCATTTGAAGTGTAGTCGAGGAACACATGACACTTCGCAAATCATATTATATCTTACCATGAAACATAGAAATGAGATGCGATATCGCGCTTTAAGAAGCATTAGAACTCTATTGCTACGATACCTACACATCTGTAGACGCTATTTCCTAGCAAGGAAGTGTCGCATTTACATTCATTTGAAGTGTAGACGAGGAATACATAACACTTCGCAAATCATATTATATCTTACCATGAAACATAGAAATGAGATGCGATATCGCGTTTTAAGAAGCATTAGAAATCTATTGCTACGATACGTAGACATCTGCAAACGCTATTTCCTTGCTAGGAAGTGTCGCATTTACATTCATTTGAAGTATAGACAAGGAATACATGACACTTCGCAAATCATATTATATCTCACCATGAAACATAGAAATGAGATGCGATTTCGCGTTTTAAGAAGCATTAGATATCTACTGCTACGATACGTAGACATCTGCAAACGCTATTTCTTTGCAAGGAAGTGTCGCATTTACATTCATTTGAAGTGTAGACGAGGAATACATAACACTTCGCAAATCATATTATATCTTACCATGAAACATAGAAATGCGATACGATATCGCGTTTTAAGAAGCATTAGATATCTATTGCTACGATACGTAGACATCTGCAAACGCTATTTCTTTGGAAGGAAGTGTCGCATTTACATTCATTTGAAGTGTAGACGAGGAATACATTACACTTCGCAAATCATATTATATCTTACCATGAAACATAGAAATGAGATGCGATATCGCGTTTTAAGAATCATATGAACTCTATTGCTACGATACGTAGACATCTGCAATCGTTATTTCCTTGCAAGGAAGTGTCGCATTCACATTCATTTGAACTGTAGACGAGGAATACATGACACTTCGCAAATCATATTATATCTTACCATGAAACAAAGAAATGAGATGCGATATCGTGTTCTAAGAAGCATTAGAAATCTATTGCTACGATACGTAGACATCTGCAAACGATACTTCCTAGCTAGGAAGTGTCGCATTTACATTCATTTGAAGTGTAGACGAGGAATACATGACACTTCGCAAATCATATTATATCTTACTATGAAACATAGAAATGGGATGCGATATCGTGTTTTAAGAAGCATTAGAAATCTATTGCTACGATACGTAGACATCTGCAAACGCTATTTCCTTTCTAGGAAGTGTGGCATTTACATTCATTTGAAGTGTAGACGTGGAATACATAACACTTCGCAAATCATATTATATCTTACCATGAAACATAGAAATGAGATGCGATATCGCGTTTTAAGAAGCATTAGAAATCTATTGCTACGATACGTAGACATCTGCAAACGCTATTTCCTTTCTAGGAAGTGTCGCATTTACATTCATTTGAAGTGTAGACGTGGAATACATAACACTTCGCAAATCATATTATATCTTACCATGAAACATAGAAATGAGATACGATATCGCGTTTTAAGAAGCATTAGATATCTATTGCTACGATACGTAGACATCTGCAAACGCTATTTCTTTGGAAGGAAGTGTCGCATTTACATTCATTTGAAGTGTAGACGAGGAATACATAACACTTCGCAAATCATATTATATCTTACCATGAAACAAAGAAATGAGATGCGATATCGTGTTCTAAGAAGCATTAGAAATCTATTGCTACGATACGTAGACATCTGCAAACGATACTTCCTAGCTAGGAAGTGTCGCATTTACATTCATTTGAAGTGTAGACGAGGAATACATGACACTTCGCAACTCATATTATATCTTACCATGAAACATAGAAATGAGATGCGATATCGCGCTTTAAGAAGCATTAGAACTCTATTGCTACGATACCTAGACATCTGTAGACGCTATTTCCTAGCAAGGAAGTGTCGCATTTACATTCATTTGAAGTGTAGACGAGGAATACATAACACTTCGCAAATCATATTATATCTTACCATGAAACATAGAAATGAGATGCGATATCGCGTTTTAAGAAGCATTAGAAATCTATTGCTACGATACGTAGAGATCTGCAAACGCTATTTCCTTGCTAGGAAGTGTCGCATTTACAATCATTTGAAGTATAGACAAGGAATACATGACACTTCGCAAATCATATTATATCTTACCATGAAACATAGAAATGAGATGCGATGTCGCGTTTTAAGAATCATATGAACTCTATTGCTACGATACGTAGACATCTGCAATCGTTATTTCCTTGCAAGGAAGTTTCGCATTCACATTCATTTGAAGTGTAGACGAAGAATACATGACACTTCGCAAATCATATTATATCTTACCATGAAACAAAGAAATGAGTTGCGATATCGTGTTCTAAGGAGCATTAGAAATCTATTGCTACGATACGTAGACATCTGCAAACGATACTTCCTAGCTAGGAAGTGTCGCATTTACATTCATTTGAAGTGTAGACGAGGAATACATGACACTTCGCAAATCATATTATATCTTACCATGAAACATAGAAATGAGATGCGATATCGCGTTTTAAGAAGCATTAGATATCTACTGCTACGATACGTAGACATCTGCAAACGCTATTTCTTTGCAAGGAAGTGTCGCATTTACATTCATTTGAAGTGTAGACGAGGAATACATGACACTTCGCATATCATATTATATCTTACCATGAAACAGAAATGAGATGCGATATCGCGTTTTAAGAAGCATTAGAAATCTATTGCTACGATACGTAGACATCTGCAAACGCTATTTTCTTGCAAGGAAGTGTCGCGTTTACATTCATTTGAAGTGTAGACGAGGAATACATGGCACTTCGCAAATCATATTACATCTTACCATGAAACATTGAAATGAGATGCGATATCGCGTTTTAAGAAGCATTTGAACTCTATTGCTACGATACATAGACATCTGCAGACGCTATTTCCTAGCAAGGAAGTGTCGCATTTACATTCATTTGAAGTGTAGACGAGGAATTCATGACACTTCGCAAATCATATTATATCTTACCATGAAACATAGAAATGAGATGCGATATCGCGTTTTAAGAAGCATTAGAACACTATTGTTACGATAGGTAGACATTTGCAACCGCGATTTCCTTTCAACGAAGTGTCGCATTTGCAATCATTTGAAGTGTAGAGGAGGAATACATAACACTTCGCAAAACATATTACATCTTACCATGAAACATAGAAATGAGATGCGATATCGCGTTTTTAGAAGCATTAGAAAACTATTGCTACGATAGGTAGACATTTGCAAACGATATTTCCTAGCTAGGAAGTGTCGCATTTACATTCATTTGAAGTGTAGACGAGGAACACATGACACTTCGCAAATCATATTATATCTTACCATGAAACATAGAAATGAGATGCGATATCGCGTTTTAAGAAGCATTAGAAATCTATTTCTACGATACGTAGACATCTGCAAACGCTATTTCCTTGCTAGGAAGTGTCGCATTTACATTCATTTGAAGTATAGACAAGGAATACATGACACTTCGCAAATCATATTATATCTCACCATGAAACATAGAAATGAGATGCGATTTCGCGTTTTAAGAAGCATTAGATATCTACTGCTACGATACGTAGACATCTGCAAACGCTATTTCTTTGCAAGGAAGTGTCGCATTTACATTCATTTGAAGTGTACACGAGGAATACATAGCACTTCGCAAATCATATTATATCTTACCATGAAACATAGAAATGGGATGAGATATCGCGTTTTAAGAAGCATTAGAACTTTATCGCTACCATACGTAGACAGCTGCAGACGCTATGTCCTAGCAAGGAAGTGTCGCATTTACATTCATTTGAAGTGTAGACGAGGAATACATTACACTTCGCAAATCATATTATATCTTACCATGAAACATAGAAATGAGATGCGATATCGCGTTTTAAGAATCATATGAACTCTATTGCTACGATACGTAGACATCTGCAATCGTTATTTCCTTGCAAGGAAGTGTCGCATTCACATTCATTTGAACTGTAGACGAGGAATACATGACACTTCGCAAATCATATTATATCTTACCATGAAACAAAGAAATGAGATGCGATATCGTGTTCTAAGAAGCATTAGAAATCTATTGCTACGATACGTAGACATCTGCAAACGATACTTCCTAGCTAGGAAGTGTCGCATTTACATTCATTTGAAGTGTAGACGAGGAATACATGACACTTCGCAAATCATATTATATCTTACTATGAAACATAGAAATGGGATGCGATATCGTGTTTTAAGAAGCATTAGAAATCTATTGCTACGATACGTAGACATCTGCAAACGCTATTTCCTTTCTAGGAAGTGTGGCATTTACATTCATTTGAAGTGTAGACGTGGAATACATAACACTTCGCAAATCATATTATATCTTACCATGAAACATAGAAATGAGATGCGATATCGCGTTTTAAGAAGCATTAGAAATCTATTGCTACGATACGTAGACATCTGCAAACGCTATTTCCTTTCTAGGAAGTGTCGCATTTACATTCATTTGAAGTGTAGACGTGGAATACATAACACTTCGCAAATCATATTATATCTTACCATGAAACATAGAAATGAGATACGATATCGCGTTTTAAGAAGCATTAGATATCTATTGCTACGATACGTAGACATCTGCAAACGCTATTTCTTTGGAAGGAAGTGTCGCATTTACATTCATTTGAAGTGTAGACGAGGAATACATAACACTTCGCAAATCATATTATATCTTACCATGAAACAAAGAAATGAGATGCGATATCGTGTTCTAAGAAGCATTAGAAATCTATTGCTACGATACGTAGACATCTGCAAACGATACTTCCTAGCTAGGAAGTGTCGCATTTACATTCATTTGAAGTGTAGACGAGGAATACATGACACTTCGCAACTCATATTATATCTTACCATGAAACATAGAAATGAGATGCGATATCGCGCTTTAAGAAGCATTAGAACTCTATTGCTACGATACCTAGACATCTGTAGACGCTATTTGCTAGCAAGGAAGTGTCGCATTTACATTCATTTGAAGTGTAGACGAGGAATACATAACACTTCGCAAATCATATTATATCTTACCATGAAACATAGAAATGAGATGCGATATCGCGTTTTAAGAAGCATTAGAAATCTATTGCTACGATACGTAGAGATCTGCAAACGCTATTTCCTTGCTAGGAAGTGTCGCATTTACAATCATTTGAAGTATAGACAAGGAATACATGACACTTCGCAAATCATATTATATCTTACCATGAAACATAGAAATGAGATGCGATGTCGCGTTTTAAGAATCATATGAACTCTATTGCTACGATACGTAGACATCTGCAATCGTTATTTCCTTGCAAGGAAGTTTCGCATTCACATTCATTTGAAGTGTAGACGAAGAATACATGACACTTCGCAAATCATATTATATCTTACCATGAAACAAAGAAATGAGTTGCGATATCGTGTTCTAAGGAGCATTAGAAATCTATTGCTACGATACGTAGACATCTGCAAACGATACTTCCTAGCTAGGAAGTGTCGCATTTACATTCATTTGAAGTGTAGACGAGGAATACATGACACTTCGCAAATCATATTATATCTTACCATGAAACATAGAAATGAGATGCGATATCGCGTTTTAAGAAGCATTAGATATCTACTGCTACGATACGTAGACATCTGCAAACGCTATTTCTTTGCAAGGAAGTGTCGCATTTACATTCATTTGAAGTGTAGACGAGGAATACATGACACTTCGCATATCATATTATATCTTACCATGAAACAGAAATGAGATGCGATATCGCGTTTTAAGAAGCATTAGAAATCTATTGCTACGATACGTAGACATCTGCAAACGCTATTTTCTTGCAAGGAAGTGTCGCGTTTACATTCATTTGAAGTGTAGACGAGGAATACATGGCACTTCGCAAATCATATTACATCTTACCATGAAACATTGAAATGAGATGCGATATCGCGTTTTAAGAAGCATTTGAACTCTATTGCTACGATACATAGACATCTGCAGACGCTATTTCCTAGCAAGGAAGTGTCGCATTTACATTCATTTGAAGTGTAGACGAGGAATTCATGACACTTCGCAAATCATATTATATCTTACCATGAAACATAGAAATGAGATGCGATATCGCGTTTTAAGAAGCATTAGAACACTATTGTTACGATAGGTAGACATTTGCAACCGCGATTTCCTTTCAACGAAGTGTCGCATTTGCAATCATTTGAAGTGTAGAGGAGGAATACATAACACTTCGCAAAACATATTACATCTTACCATGAAACATAGAAATGAGATGCGATATCGCGTTTTTAGAAGCATTAGAAAACTATTGCTACGATAGGTAGACATTTGCAAACGATATTTCCTAGCTAGGAAGTGTCGCATTTACATTCATTTGAAGTGTAGACGAGGAACACATGACACTTCGCAAATCATATTATATCTTACCATGAAACATAGAAATGAGATGCGATATCGCGCTTTAAGAAGCATTAGAACTCTATTGCTACGATACCTAGACATCTGTAGACGCTATTTCCTAGCAAGGAAGTGTCGCAATTACATTCATTTGAAGTGTAGACGAGGAATACATAACACTTCGCAAATCATATTATATCTTACCATGAAACATAGAAATGAGATGCGATATCGCGTTTTAAGAAGCATTAGAAATCTATTGCTACGATACGTAGACATCTGCAAACGCTATTTCCTTGTTAGGAAGTGTCGCATTTACATTCATTTGAAGTATAGACAAGGAATACATGACACTTCGCAAATCATATTATATCTTACCATGAAACATAGAAATGAGATGCGATATCGCGTTTTAAGAAGCATTAGATATCTACTGCTACGATACGTAGACATCTGCAAACGCTATTTCTTTGCAAGGAAGTGTCGCATTTACATTCATTTGAAGTGTAGACGAGGAATACATAACACTTCGCAAATCATATTATATCTTACCATGAAACATAGAAATGTGATGCGATATCGCGTTTTAAGAAGCATTAGAAATCTATTGCTACGATACGTAGAGATCTGCAATCGTTATTTCCTTGCAAGGAAGTGTCGCATTCACATTCATTTGAAGTGTAGACGAGGAATACATGACACTTCGCAAATCATATTATATCTTACCATGAAACAAAGAAATGAGATGCGATATCGTGTTCTAAGAAGCATTAGAAATCTATTGCTACGATACGTAGACATCTGCAAACGATACTTCCTAGCTAGGAAGTGTCGCATTTACATTCATTTGAAGTGTAGACGAGGAATACATGACACTTCGCAAATCATATTATATCTTACCATGAAACATAGAAATGGGATGCGATATCGCGCTTTAAGAAGCATTAGAACTCTATTGCTACGATACCTAGACATCTGTAGACGCTATTTCCTAGCAAGGAAGTGTCGCAATTACATTCATTTGAAGTGTAGACGAGGAATACATGACACTTCGCATATCATATTATATCTTACCATGAAACAGATATGGGATGCGATATCGCGTTTTAAGAAGCATTAGAAATCTATTGCTACGATACGTAGACATTTGCAAACGATATTTCCTAGCTAGGAAGTGTCGCATTTACATTCATTTGAAGTGTAGACGAGGAACACATGACACTTCGCAAATCATATTATATCTTACCATGAAACATAGAAATGAGATGCGATATCGCGCTTTAAGAGGCATTAGAACTCTATTGCTACGATACCTAGACATCTGTAGACGCTATTTCCTAGCAAGGAAGTGTCGCAATTACATTCATTTGAAGTGTAGACGAGGAATACATAACACTTCGCAAATCATATTATATCTTACCATGAAACATAGAAATGAGATGCGATATCGCGTTTTAAGAAGCATTAGAAATCTATTGCTACGATACGTAGACATCTGCAAACGCTATTTCCTTGCTAGGAAGTGTCGCATTTACATTCATTTGAAGTATAGACAAGGAATACATGACACTTCGCAAATCATATTATATCTTACCATGAAACATAGAAATGAGATGCGATATCGCGTTTTAAGAAGCATTAGATATCTACTGCTACGATACGTAGACATCTGCAAACGCTATTTCTTTGCAAGGAAGTGTCGCATTTACATTCATTTGAAGTGTAGACGAGGAATACATAACACTTCGCAAATCATATTATATCTTACCATGAAACATAGAAATGTGATGCGATATCGCGTTTTAAGAAGCATTAGAAATCTATTGCTACGATACGTAGAGATCTGCAATCGTTATTTCCTTGCAAGGAAGTGTCGCATTCACATTCATTTGAAGTGTAGACGAGGAATACATGACACTTCGCAAATCATATTATATCTTACCATGAAACAAAGAAATGAGATGCGATATCGTGTTCTAAGAAGCATTAGAAATCTATTGCTACGATACGTAGACATCTGCAAACGATACTTCCTAGCTAGGAAGTGTCGCATTTACATTCATTTGAAGTGTAGACGAGGAATACATGACACTTCGCAAATCATATTATATCTTACCATGAAACATAGAAATGGGATGCGATATCGTGTTTTAAGAAGCATTAGAAATCTATTGCTACGATACGTAGACATCTGCAAACGCTATTTCCTTGCTAGGAAGTGTCGCATTTACATTCATTTGAAGTGTAGACGAGGAATACATAACACTTCGCAAATCACATTATATCTTACCATGAAACATAGAAATGAGATACGATATCGCGTTTTAAGAAGCATTAGATATCTATTGCTACGATACGTAGACATCTGCAAACGCTATTTCTTTGGAAGGAAGTGTCGCATTTACATTCATTTGAAGTGTTGACGAGGAATACATAACACTTCGCAAAACATATTATATCTTACCATGAAACATAGAAATGAGATGCGATATCGCGTTTTAAGAAGCATTAGAAATCTATTGCTACGATACGTAGACATCTGCAAACGCTATTTCCTTGCTAGGAAGTGTCGCATTTACATTCATTTGAAGTATAGACAAGGAATACATGACACTTCGCAAATCATATTATATCTTACCATGAAACATAGAAATGAGATACGATATCGCGTTTTAAGAAGCATTAGATATCTATTGCTACGATACGTAGACATCTGCAAACGCTATTTCTTTGGAAGGAAGTGTCGCATTTACATTCATTTGAAGTGTTGACGAGGAATACATAACACTTCGCAAAACATATTATATCCAACCATGAAACATAGAAATGAGATGCGATGTCGCGTTTTAAGAAGCATTAGAAAACTATTGCTACGATAGGTAGACATTTGCAAACGATATTTCCTAGCTAGGAAGTGTCGCATTTACATTCATTTGAAGTGTAGACGAGGAACACATGACACTTCGCAAATCATATTATATCTTACCATGAAACATAGAAATGAGATGCGATATCGCGCTTTAAGAAGCATTAGAACTCTATTGCTACGATACCTAGACATCTGTAGACGCTATTTCCTAGCAAGGAAGTGTCGCAATTACATTCATTTGAAGTGTAGACGAGGAATACATAACACTTCGCAAATCATATTATATCTTACCATGAAACATAGAAATGAGATGCGATATCGCGTTTTAAGAAGCATTAGAAATCTATTGCTACGATACGTAGATATCTGCAAACGCTATTTCCTTGCTAGGAAGTGTCGCATTTACATTCATTTGAAGTATAGACAAGGAATACATGACACTTCGCAAATCATATTATATCTTACCATGAAACATAGAAATGAGATGCGATATCGCGTTTTAAGGAGCATTAGATATCTACTGCTACGATACGTAGACATCTGCAAACGCTATTTCTTTGCAAGGAAGTGTCGCATTTACATTCATTTGAAGTGTAGACGAGGAATACATAACACTTCGCAAATCATATTATATCTTACCATGAAACATAGAAATGTGATGCGATATCGCGTTTTAAGAAGCATTAGAAATCTATTGCTACGATACGTAGAGATCTGCAATCGTTATTTCCTTGCAAGGAAGTGTCGCATTCACATTCATTTGAAGTGTAGACGAGGAATACATGACACTTCGCAAATCATATTATATCTTACCATGAAACAAAGAAATGAGATGCGATATCGTGTTCTAAGAAGCATTAGAAATCTATTGCTACGATACGTAGACATCTGCAAACGATACTTCCTAGCTAGGAAGTGTCGCATTTACATTCATTTGAAGTGTAGACGAGGAATACATGACACTTCGCAAATCATATTATATCTTACCATGAAACATAGAAATGGGATGCGATATCGCGCTTTAAGAAGCATTAGAACTCTATTGCTACGATACCTAGACATCTGTAGACGCTATTTCCTAGCAAGGAAGTGTCGCAATTACATTCATTTGAAGTGTAGACGAGGAATACATGACACTTCGCATATCATATTATATCTTACCATGAAACAGATATGGGATGCGATATCGCGTTTTAAGAAGCATTAGAAATCTATTGCTACGATACGTAGACATTTGCAAACGATATTTCCTAGCTAGGAAGTGTCGCATTTACATTCATTTGAAGTGTAGACGAGGAACACATGACACTTCGCAAATCATATTATATCTTACCATGAAACATAGAAATGAGATGCGATATCGCGCTTTAAGAGGCATTAGAACTCTATTGCTACGATACCTAGACATCTGTAGACGCTATTTCCTAGCAAGGAAGTGTCGCAATTACATTCATTTGAAGTGTAGACGAGGAATACATAACACTTCGCAAATCATATTATATCTTACCATGAAACATAGAAATGAGATGCGATATCGCGTTTTAAGAAGCATTAGAAATCTATTGCTACGATACGTAGACATCTGCAAACGCTATTTCCTTGCTAGGAAGTGTCGCATTTACATTCATTTGAAGTATAGACAAGGAATACATGACACTTCGCAAATCATATTATATCTTACCATGAAACATAGAAATGAGATGCGATATCGCGTTTTAAGAAGCATTAGATATCTACTGCTACGATACGTAGACATCTGCAAACGCTATTTCTTTGCAAGGAAGTGTCGCATTTACATTCATTTGAAGTGTAGACGAGGAATACATAACACTTCGCAAATCATATTATATCTTACCATGAAACATAGAAATGTGATGCGATATCGCGTTTTAAGAAGCATTAGAAATCTATTGCTACGATACGTAGACATCTGCAAACGCTATTTCCTTGCTAGGAAGTGTCGCATTTACATTCATTTGAAGTGTAGACGAGGAATACATAACACTTCGCAAATCACATTATATCTTACCATGAAACATAGAAATGAGATACGATATCGCGTTTTAAGAAGCATTAGATATCTATTGCTACGATACGTAGACATCTGCAAACGCTATTTCTTTGGAAGGAAGTGTCGCATTTACATTCATTTGAAGTGTTGACGAGGAATACATAACACTTCGCAAAACATATTATATCCAACCATGAAACATAGAAATGAGATGCGATGTCGCGTTTTAAGAAGCATTAGAAAACTATTGCTACGATAGGTAGACATTTGCAAACGATATTTCCTAGCTAGGAAGTGTCGCATTTACATTCATTTGAAGTGTAGACGAGGAACACATGACACTTCGCAAATCATATTATATCTTACCATGAAACATAGAAATGAGATGCGATATCGCGCTTTAAGAAGCATTAGAACTCTATTGCTACGATACCTAGACATCTGTAGACGCTATTTCCTAGCAAGGAAGTGTCGCAATTACATTCATTTGAAGTGTAGACGAGGAATACATAACACTTCGCAAATCATATTATATCTTACCATGAAACATAGAAATGAGATGCGATATCGCGTTTTAAGAAGCATTAGAAATCTATTGCTACGATACGTAGACATCTGCAAACGCTATTTCCTTGCTAGGAAGTGTCGCATTTACATTCATTTGAAGTATAGACAAGGAATACATGACACTTCGCAAATCATATTATATCTTACCATGAAACATAGAAATGAGATGCGATATCGCGTTTTAAGAAGCATTAGATATCTACTGCTACGATACGTAGACATCTGCAAACGCTATTTCTTTGCAAGGAAGTGTCGCATTTACATTCATTTGAAGTGTAGACGAGGAATACATAACACTTCGCAAATCATATTATATCTTACCATGAAACATAGAAATGTGATGCGATATCGCGTTTTAAGAAGCATTAGAAATCTATTGCTACGATACGTAGAGATCTGCAATCGTTATTTCCTTGCAAGGAAGTGTCGCATTCACATTCATTTGAAGTGTAGACGAGGAATACATGACACTTCGCAAATCATATTATATCTTACCATGTGAACAAAGAAATGAGATGCGATATCGTGTTCTAAGAAGCATTAGAAATCTATTGCTACGATACGTAGACATCTGCAAACGAAACTTCCTAGCTAGGAAGTGTCGCATTTACATTCATTTGAAGTGTAGACGAGGAACACATGACACTTCGCAAATCATATTATATCTTACCATGAAACATAGAAATGAGATGCGATGTCGCGTTTTAAGAAGCATTAGAAAACTATTGCTACGATAGGTAGACATTTGCAAACGATATTTCCTAGCTAGGAAGTGTCGCATTTACATTCATTTGAAGTGTAGACGAGGAACACATGACACTTCGCAAATCATATTATATCTTACCATGAAACATAGAAATGAGATGCGATATCGCGCTTTAAGAAGCATTAGAACTCTATTGCTACGATACCTAGACATCTGTAGACGCTATTTCCTAGCAAGGAAGTGTCGCAATTACATTCATTTGAAGTGTAGACGAGGAATACATAACACTTCGCAAATCATATTATATCTTACCATGAAACATAGAAATGAGATGCGATATCGCGTTTTAAGAAGCATTAGAAATCTATTGCTACGATACGTAGACATCTGCAAACGCTATTTCCTTGCTAGGAAGTGTCGCATTTACATTCATTTGAAGTATAGACAAGGAATACATGACACTTCGCAAATCATATTATATCTTACCATGAAACATAGAAATGAGATACGATATCGCGTTTTAAGAAGCATTAGATATCTATTGCTACGATACGTAGACATCTGCAAACGCTATTTCTTTGGAAGGAAGTGTCGCATTTACATTCATTTGAAGTGTTGACGAGGAATACATAACACTTCGCAAAACATATTATATCCAACCATGAAACATAGAAATGAGATGCGATGTCGCGTTTTAAGAAGCATTAGAAAACTATTGCTACGATAGGTAGACATTTGCAAACGATATTTCCTAGCTAGGAAGTGTCGCATTTACATTCATTTGAAGTGTAGACGAGGAACACATGACACTTCGCAAATCATATTATATCTTACCATGAAACATAGAAATGAGATGCGATATCGCGCTTTAAGAAGCATTAGAACTCTATTGCTACGATACCTAGACATCTGTAGACGCTATTTCCTAGCAAGGAAGTGTCGCAATTACATTCATTTGAAGTGTAGACGAGGAATACATAACACTTCGCAAATCATATTATATCTTACCATGAAACATAGAAATGAGATGCGATATCGCGTTTTAAGAAGCATTAGAAATCTATTGCTACGATACGTAGACATCTGCAAACGCTATTTCCTTGCTAGGAAGTGTCGCATTTACATTCATTTGAAGTATAGACAAGGAATACATGACACTTCGCAAATCATATTATATCTTACCATGAAACATAGAAATGAGATGCGATATCGCGTTTTAAGGAGCATTAGATATCTACTGCTACGATACGTAGACATCTGCAAACGCTATTTCTTTGCAAGGAAGTGTCGCATTTACATTCATTTGAAGTGTAGACGAGGAATACATAACACTTCGCAAATCATATTATATCTTACCATGAAACATAGAAATGTGATGCGATATCGCGTTTTAAGAAGCATTAGAAATCTATTGCTACGATACGTAGAGATCTGCAATCGTTATTTCCTTGCAAGGAAGTGTCGCATTCACATTCATTTGAAGTGTAGACGAGGAATACATGACACTTCGCAAATCATATTATATCTTACCATGTGAACAAAGAAATGAGATGCGATATCGTGTTCTAAGAAGCATTAGAAATCTATTGCTACGATACGTAGACACTGCAAACGAAACTTCCTAGCTAGGAAGTGTCGCATTTACATTCATTTGAAGTGTAGACGAGGAACACATGACACTTCGCAAATCATATTATATCTTACCATGAAACATAGAAATGAGATGCGATATCGCGTTTTAAGAAGCATTAGAACATTATTGCTAAGATAGGTAGACATTTGCAAACGCTATTTCCTTGCAAGGAAATGTCGCATTTACATTCATTTTAAGTGTAGACGAGGAATACATAACACTTCGCAAATCATGTTATATCTTACCATGAAACATAGGAATGAGATGCGATATCGCGTTTTAAGAAGCATTAGAACTCTATTGCTACGATACCTAGACATCTGCAGACGCTATTTCCTAGCAAGGAAGTGTCGCATTTACATTCATTTGAAGTGTAGACGAGGAATACATGACACTTCGCATATCATATTATATCTTACCATGAAACAGAAATGAGATGCGATATCGCGTTTTAAGATGCATTAGAAATCTATTGCTACGATACGTAGACATCTGCAAACGCTATTTCCTTGCAAGGAAGTGTCGCGTTTACATTCATTTGAAGTGTAGGCGAGGAATACATGACACTTCGCAAATCATATTATATCTTACCATGAAACATTGAAATGAGATGCGATATCGCGTTTTAAGAAGCATTTGAACTCTATTGCTACGATACATAGACATCTGCAGACGCTATTTCCTAGCAAGGAAGTGTCGCATTTACATTCATTTGAAGTGTAGACGAGGAATTCATGACACTTCGCAAATCATATTATATCTTACCATGAAACATAGAAATGAGATGCGATATCGCGTTTTAAGAAGCATTAGAACACTATTGTTACGATAGGTAGTGTTACGTCAGGCGTTCCGCCTGCCGCCTTCCAGCATCATCCCCAGCTCCCGACGAGGCCCTATGCATATCCAGCTGCATTCAGCCGCACCGAACAAGTCCCGTTACAGTACGACAACACGTCCATCAGCCGAGCCAAGGCAGCCGAACGCGGACTTTCCAGAAGCCAGCCGCTTAACCTCCCACGTAGACAACGAGACCTGAGAACCCACCACGTCAAGTCCGATGACCAGCTTCATACAACTCACGAACGCTACTCATACTTCGCGAGCATTTATTCTTAAGTTCATCCCTCTAGATTAAGTACACTACAGACGAATGTACATACAGGAACAACAGAACAAATAGTCTTAAGATAGATTAAATGCGATGCGCAAGCGAGCGCCCGACGCGCGCGGCTCGCGCGTTCCGCGGACCGCCCCACTACGCGGGACGAGCGGTCTCCCTTCTCCGACCGTCCGCCCCACCGCGGGGCCCGAGCGATACGCGCGCCGCGCGACCCGAGGAGGTCGCGGACGCGCGCCTGGAAGATCAGAATCGTCGTAGCCGGCGACCGAGACTAATCAATTTGGATACCTCAAGTCACTTCTGCCTTAGGCTTTTTTCCGCTCCACTTGGGAGTGTTCTCATTCTAATTCCATTTGCAAATTCCAATACCAGTTCTAATCTTCCAAGACTTAGCTTTATCTTTAATAATCAACGTTTACTTTAAATTAGAATAGGGACAGTTAATGTGTAAGCTTAGGATTTACTCTAGAATATATTCATTTATTTAGTCAATCAGTGCTTTAATTCTCTACAAATCCCTTAAGTTCTAAATTCATTTATTTGCGGTTTCATACGAGTTTTTCGCGATCAAGGTTCACGGATAGTTGAAACTCTGAGCGCACCGCCGCTTAGCAAGCCGTATCCAGCTTCAAGGAAGCCGACACGCATGCCATCCGGTGCCAAGAGAACTTACTTCTGTAAGGAGAACCTCCAGTGTCACAGCGACGCGACGCCTGTTCCTGGACAACCTGAGTCGACCGTACGACAGCCCCGGCCGACTTGGAAGCTGGTGCCGATTTCCTTGCCGTCAATCAGCCCGTATCCAGGGATAATCCCGTTCAGCGATCCAAGGAGCCTCCATTACCTGCAACGAGATACGCAATTAGAAACAAGGCAAGACAGCTCAAGGTAAGTGAGTGACGTTCTACTCACCGTGTTCGCGTCTTGATACGTTTTCGCGTCCCATTCGAACCGAGCGTCCACCGCAATCGTGCGGAACTTTCGGAGTATCGGCTACGTGTTACCCGCGGTTAATCCTGCAATTTTCCGGACCCGTGACGTGACAGTAGACATTTGCAAACGCTATTTCCTTTCAACGAAGTGTCGCATTTGCAATCATTTGATGTGTAGAGGAGGAATACATAACACTTCGCAAAACATATTACATCTTACCATGAATCATAGAAATGAGATGCGATATCGCGTTTTAAGAAGCATTAGAACACTATTGCTAAGATAGGTAGACATTTGCAAACGTTATTTCCTTGCAAGGAAGTGTCGCATTTACATTCATTTGAAGTGTAGACGAGGAATACATAACACTTCGCAAATCATGTTATATCTTACCATGAAACATAGAAATGAGATGCGATATCGCGTTTTAAAAATCATATGAACTCTATTGCTACGATACGTAGACATCTGCAATCGTTATTTCCTTTCAAGAGAGTGTCGCAATAACTTTCATTTGAATCGTAGACGAGGAATGCATAACACTTCGCAATGAATATTATATCTTACCATGATACATAAAAATGAGATGCGATATCGCGTTGTAAGAAGCATTAGAAATCTATTGCTACGATATGTAGACATCTGCAAACGCTATTTCCTTGCTAGGAAGTGTCGCATTTACATTCATTTCAAGTATAGACGAGGAATACATGACACTTCGCAAATCATATTATATCTTACCATGAAACATAGAAATGAGATGCGATATCACGTTTTAAGAAGCATTAGATATCTACTGCTACGATACGTAGACATCTGCAAACGCTACTTCTTTGCAAGGAAGTGTCGCATTTACATTCATTTGAAGTGTAGACGAGGAATACATGACACTTCGCAAATCATATTATATCTTACCATGAAACAGAAATGAGATGCGATATCGCGTTTTAAGAAGCATTAGAAATCTATTGCTACGATACGTGGACATCTGCAAACGCTATTTCCTTGCAAGGAATTGTCGCGTTTACATTCATTTGAAGTGTAGACGAGGAATACATGACACTTCGCAAATCATATTATATCTTACCATGAAACATGGAAATGAGATGCGATATCGCGTTTTAAGAAGCATTTGAACTCTATTGCTACGATACATAGACATCTGCAGACGCTATTTCCTAGCAAGGATGTGTCGCATTTACATTCATTTGAAGTGTAGACGAGGAATTCATGACACTTCGCAAATCATATTATATCTTACCATGAAACATATAAATGAGATGCGATATCGCGTTTTAAGAAGCATTAGAACACTATTGTTACGATAGGTAGACATTTGCAAACGCTATTTCCTTTCAAGGAAGTGTCGCATTTGCAATCATTTGAAGTGTAGAGGAGGAATACATAACACTTCGCAAAACATATTACATCTTACCATGAAACATAGAAATGAGATGCGATATCGCGTTTTAAGAAGCATTAGAACTCTATTGCTACTATACCTAGACATCTGCAGACGCTATTTCCTAGCAAGGAAGTGTCGCATTTACATTCATTTGAAGTGTAGACGAGGAATACATAACACTTCGCAAATCATATTATATCTTACCATGAAACATAGAAATGAGATGCGATATCGCGTTGTAAGAAGCATTAGAAATCTATTGCTACGATACGTAGACACCTGCAAACGCTATTTCCTTGCTAGGAAGTGTCGCATTTACATTCATTTGAAGTGTAGACGAGGAATACATAACACTTCGCAAATCATGTTATATCTTACCATGAAACATAGAAATGAGATGCGATATCGCGTTTTAAAAATCATATGAACTCTATTGCTACGATACGTAGACATCTGCAATCGTTATTTCCTTTCAAGGAAGTGTCGCATTTACTTTCATTTGAATCGTAGACGAGGAATGCATAACACTTCGCAATGAATATTATATCTTACCATGATACATAAAAAATGAAATGCGATATCGCGTTGTAAGAAGCATTAGAAATCTATTGCTACGATACGTAGACATCTGCAAACGCTATTTCCTTGCTAGGAAGTGTCGCATTTACATTTATTTCAAGTATAGACAAGGAATACATGACACTTCGCAAATCACATTATATCCTACCATGAAACATAGGAATGAGATGCGATATCACGTTTTAAGAAGCATTAGATATCTACTGCTACGATACGTAGACATCTGCAAACGCTACTTCTTTGCAAGAAAGTGTCGCATTTACATTCATTTGAAGTGTAGACGAGGAATACATGACACTTCGCAAATCATATTATATCTTACCATGAAACAGATATGAGATGCGATATCGCGTTTTAAGAAGCATTAGAAATCTATTGCTACGATACGTAGACATCTGCAAACGCTATTTCCTTGCAAGGAATTGTCGCGTTTACATTCATTTGAAGTGTAGACGAGGAATACATGACACTTCGCAAATCATATTATATCTTACCATGAAACATGGAAATGTGATGCGATATCGCGTTTTAAGAAGCATTTGAACTCTATTGCTACGATACATAGACATCTGCAGACGCTATTTCCTAGCAAGGAAGTGTCGCATTTACATTCATTTGAAGTGTAGACGAGGAATTCATGACACTTCGCAAATCATATTACATCTTACCATGAAACATAGAAATGAGATGCGATATCGCGTTTTAAGAAGCATTAGAACTCTATTGCTACGATACCTAGACATCTGCAGACGCTATTTCCTAGCAAGGAAGAGTCGCATTTACATTCATTTGAAGTGTAGACGAGGAATACATAACACTTCGCAAATCATATTATATCTTACCATGAAACATAGAAATGAGATGCGATATCGCGTTTTAAAAATCATATGAACTCTATTGCTACGATACGTAGACATCTGCAATCGTTATTTCCTTTCAAGGAAGTGTCGCATTTACTTTCATTTGAATCGTAGACGAGGAATGCATAACACTTCGCAATGAATATTATATCTTACCATGATACATAAAAATGAGATGCGATATCGCGTTGTAAGAAGCATTAGAAATCTATTGCTACGATACGTAGACATCTGCAGACGCTATTTCCTTGCTAGGAAGTGTCGCATTTACATTCATTTCAAGTATAGACAAGGAATACATGACACTTCGCAAATCATATTATATCTTACCATGAAACATAGAAATGAGATGCGATTTCACGTTTTAAGAAGCATTAGATATCTACTGCTACGATACGTAGACATCTGCAAACGCTACTTCTTTGCAAGGAAGTGTCGCATTTACATTCAATTGAAGTGTAGACGAGGAATACATGACACTTCGCAAATCATATTATATCTTACCATGAAACAGAAATGAGATGCGATATCGCGTTTTAAGAAGCATTAGATATCTACTGCTACGATACGTAGACATCTGCAAACGCTATTTCCTTGCAAGGAAGTGTCGCGTTTACATTCATTTGAAGTGTAGACGAGGTATACATAACACTTCGCAAAGCATATTATATCTTACCATGAAACATAGAAATGGGATGCGATATCGCGTTTTAAGAAGCATTAGAACTTTATCGCTACCATACGTAGAGAGCTGCAGACGCTATTTCCTAGCAAGGAAGTGTCGCATTTACATTCATTTGAAGTGTAGACGAGGAATACATGACACTTCGCAAATCATATTATATCTTACCATGAAACATAGAAATGAGATGCGATATCGCGTTGTAAGAAACATATGAACTCTATTGCTACGATACGTAGACATCTGCAATCGTTATTTCCTTGCAAGGAAGTGTCGCATTCACATTCATTTGAAGTGTAGACGAGGAATACATGACACTTCGCAAATCATATTATATCTTACCATGAAACATAGAAATGAGATACGATATCGCGTTCTAAGATGCATTAGAAATCTATTGCTACGATACGTAGACATCTGCAAGCGATACTTCCTAGCTAGGAAGTGTCGCATTTACATTCATTTGAAGTGTAGACGAGGAATACATGACACTTCGCAAATCACATTATATCTTACCATGAAACATAGAAATGAGATACGATATCGCGTTTTAAGAAGCATTAGATATCTATTGCTACGATACGTAGACATCTGCAAACGCTATTTCTTTGGAAGGAAGTGTCGCATTTACATTCATTCGAAGTGTAGACGAGGAATACATAACACTTCGCAAAACATATTATATCCAACCATGAAACATAGAAATGAGATGCGATGTCGCGTTTTAAGAAGCATTAGAAAACTATTGCTACGATAGGTAGACATTTGCAAACGCTATTTCCTGGCAAGGAAGTGTCGCATTTACATTCATTTGAAGTGTAGACGAGGAATACGTGACACTTCGCAAATCATTATATCTTACCATGAAACAGAAATGAGATGCGATATCGCGTTTTAAGAAGCATTAGAAACCTATTGCTACGATACGTAGACGTCTGCAAACGCTATTTCCTTGCAAGGAAGTGTCGCGTTTACATTCATTTGAAGTGTAGACGAGGTATACATGACACTTCGCAAATCATATTATATCTTACCATGAAACATAGAAATGAGATGCGATATCGCGTTTTAAGAAGCATTTGAACTCTATTGCTACGATACATAGACATCTGCAGACGCTATTTCCTAGCAAGGAAGTGTCGCGTTTACATTCATTTGAAGTGTAGACGAGGAATACATGACACTTCGCAAATCATATTATATCTTACCATGAAACATAGAAATGAGATGCGATATCGCGTTTTAAGAAGCATTTGAACTCTATTGCTACGATACATAGGCATCTGCAGACGCTATTTCCTAGCAAGGAAGTGTCGCATTTACATTCATTTGAAGGGTAGACGAGGAATTCATGACACTTCGCAAATCATATTATATCTAACCATGAAACATACAAATGAGATGCGATATCGCGTTTTAAGAAGCATTAGAACACTATTGTTACGATAGGTAGACATTTGCAAACGCTATTTCCTTTCAAGGAAGTGTCGCATTTACTTTCATTTGAATCGTAGACGAGGAATGCATAACACTTCGCAATGAATATTATATCTTACCATGAAACATAGAAATGAGATGCGACATCGCGTTGTAAGAAGCATTAGAAATCTATTGCTGCGATACGTAGACACCTGCAAACACTATTTCCTTGCTAGGAAGTGTCGCATTTACATTCATTTCAAGTATAGACAAGGAATACATGACACTTCGCAAATCATATTATATCTTACCATGAAACATAGAAATGAGATGCGATATCGCGTTTTAAGAAGCATTAGATATCTACTGCTACGATACGTAGACATCTGCAAACGCTACTTCTTTGCAAGGAAGTGTCGCATTTACATTCATTTGAAGTGTAGACGAGGAATACATGACACTTCGCAAATCATATTATATCTTACCATGAAACAGAAATGAGATGCGATATCGCGTTCTAAGAAGCATTAGAAATCTATTGCTACGATACGCGGACATCTGCAAACGCTATTTCCTTGCAAGGAATTGTCGCGTTTACATTCATTTGAAGTGTAGACGAGGAATACATGACACTTCGCAAATCATATTATATCTTACCATGAAACATGGAAATGAGATGCGATATCGCGTTTTAAGAAGCATTTGAACTCTATTGCTACGATACATAGACATCTGCAGACGCTATTTCCTAGCAAGGATGTGTCGCATTTACATTCATTTGAAGTGTAGACGAGGAATTCATGACACTTCGCAAATCATATTATATCTTACCATGAAACATATAAATGAGATGCGATATCGCGTTTTAAGAAGCATTAGAACACTATTGTTACGATAGGTAGACATTTGCAAACGCTATTTCCTTTCAAGGAAGTGTCGCATTTGCAATCATTTGAAGTGTAGAGGAGGAATACATAACACTTCGCAAAACATATTACATCTTACCATGAAACATAGAAATGAGATGCGATATCGCGTTTTAAGAAGCATTAGAACTCTATTGCTACTATACCTAGACATCTGCAGACGCTATTTCCTAGCAAGGAAGTGTCGCATTTACATTCATTTGAAGTGTAGACGAGGAATACATAACACTTCGCAAATCATATTATATCTTACCATGAAACATAGAAATGAGATGCGATATCGCGTTGTAAGAAGCATTAGAAATCTATTGCTACGATACGTAGACACCTGCAAACGCTATTTCCTTGCTAGGAAGTGTCGCATTTACATTCATTTGAAGTGTAGACGAGGAATACATAACACTTCGCAAATCATGTTATATCTTACCATGAAACATAGAAATGAGATGCGATATCGCGTTTTAAAAATCATATGAACTCTATTTCTACGATACGTAGACATCTGCAATCGTTATTTCCTTTCAAGGAAGTGTCGCATTTACTTTCATTTGAATCGTAGACGAGGAATGCATAACACTTCGCAATGAATATTATATCTTACCATGATACATAAAAATTGAAATGCGATATCGCGTTGTAAGAAGCATTAGAAATCTATTGCTACGATACGTAGACATCTGCAAACGCTATTTCCTTGCTAGGAAGTGTCGCATTTACATTCATTTCAAGTATAGACAAGGAATACATGACACTTCGCAATGAATATTATATCTTACCATGATACATAAAAATGAGATGCGATATCGCGTTGTAAGAAGCATTAGAAATCTATTGCTACGATACGTAGACATCTGCAAACGCTATTTCCTTGCTAGGAAGTGTCGCATTTACATTCATTTCAAGTATAGACAAGGAATACATGACACTTCGCAAATCACATTATATCTTACCATGAAACATAGGAATGAGATGCGATATCTCGTTTTAAGAAGCATTTGGACTCTATTGCTTCGATACGTAGACATCTGGAAACGCTATTTCCTTGCAAGGAAGTGTCGCATTTACATTCATTTGAAGTGTAGACGAGGAATACATAACACTTCGCATATCATTTTATATCTTACCAAGAAACATAGAAATGAGATGCGATATCGCGTTTTAAGAAGCATTAGAAAGCTATTGCTACGATACGTAGACATCTGCAAACGCTATTTCCTAGCGAGGAAGTATCGCATTCACATTCATTTGAAGTGTAGACGAGGAATACATGACACTCCGCAAATCATATTATATCTTACCATGAAACATGGAAATGTGATGCGATATCGCGTTTTAAGAAGCATTTGAACTCTATTGCTACGATACATAGACATCTGCAGACGCTATTTCCTAGCAAGGAAGTGTCGCATTTACATTCATTTGAAGTGTAGACGAGGAATTCATGACACTTCGCAAATCATATTACATCTTACCATGAAACATAGAAATGAGATGCGATATCGCGTTTTAAGAAGCATTAGAACTCTATTGCTACGATACCTAGACATCTGCAGACGCTATTTCCTAGCAAGGTAGAGTCGCATTTACATTCATTTGAAGTGTAGACGAGGAACACATGACACTTCGCAAATCATATTATATCTTAACATGAAACATAGAAATGAGATGCGATATCGCGCTTTAAGAAGCCTTAGAACTCTATTGCTACGATACCTAGACATCTGTAGACGGTATTTCCTAGCAAGGAAGTGTCGCATTTACATTCATTTGAAGTGTAGACGAGGAATACATAACACTTCGCAAATCATATTATATCTTACCATGAAACATAGAAATGAGATGCGATATCGCATTTAAGAAGCATTAGAAATCTATTGCTACGATACGTAGACATCTGCAAACGCTATTTTCTTGCTAGGAAGTGTCGCATTTACATTCATTTGAAGTATAGACAAGGAATACATGACACTTCGCAAATCATATTATATCTTACCATGAAACATAGAAATGAGATGCGATATCGCGTTTTAAGAAGCATTAGATATCTACTGCTACGATACGTAGACATCTGCAAACGCTATTTCCTTGCTAGGAAGTGTCGCATTTACATTCATTTGAAGTATAGACAAGGAATACATGACACTTCGCAAATCATATTATATCTTACCATGAAACATAGAAATGAGATGCGATATCGCGTTTTAAGAAGCATTAGATATCTACTGCTACGATACGTAGACATCTGCAAACGCTATTTCTTTGCAAGGAAGTGTCGCATTTACATTCATTTGAAGTGTAGACGAGGAATACATAACACTTCGCAAATCATATTATATCTTACCATGAAACATAGAAATGGGATGCGATATCGCGTTTTAAGAAGCATTAGAACTTTATCGCTACCATACGTAGAGAGCTGCAGACGCTATTTCCTAGCAAGGAAGTGTCGCATTTACATTCATTTGAAGTGTAGACGAGGAACACATTACACTTCGCAAATCATATTATATCTTACCATGAAACATAGAAATGAGATGCGATATCGCGTTGTAAGAAACATATGAACTCTATTGCTACGATACGTAGACATCTGCAATCGTTATTTCCTTGCAAGGAAGTGTCGCATTCACATTCATTTGAAGTGTAGACGAGGAATACATGACACTTCGCAAATCATATTATATCTTACCATGAAACAAAGAAATGAGATGCGATATCGTGTTCTAAGATGCATTAGAAATCTATTGCTACGATACGTAGACATCTGCAAACGATACTTCCTAGCTAGGAAGTGTCGCATTTACATTCATTTGAAGTGTAGACGAGGAATACATGACACTTCGCAAATCACATTATATCTTACCATGAAACATAGAAATGAGATACGATATCGCGTTTTAAGAAGCATTAGATATCTATTGCTACGATACGTAGACATCTGCAAACGCTATTTCTTTGGAAGGAAGTGTCGCATTTACATTCATTTGAAGTGTAGACGAGGAATACATAACACTTCGCAAATCATATTATATCTTACCATGAAACATAGAAATGAGATGCGATATCGCGTTGTAAGAAGCATTAGAAATCTATTGCTACGATACGTAGACACCTGCAAACGCTATTTCCTTGCTAGGAAGTGTCGCATTTACATTCATTTGAAGTGTAGACGAGGAATACATAACACTTCGCAAATCATGTTATATCTTACCATGAAACATAGAAATGAGATGCGATATCGCGTTTTAAAAATCATATGAACTCTATTGCTACGATACGTAGACATCTGCAATCGTTATTTCCTTTCAAGGAAGTGTCGCATTTACTTTCATTTGAATCGTAGACGAGGAATGCATAACACTTCGCAATGAATATTATATCTTACCATGATACATAAAAATGAGATGCGATATCGCGTTGTAAGAAGCATTAGAAATCTATTGCTACGATACGTAGACATCTGCAGACGCTATTTCCTTGCTAGGAAGTGTCGCATTTACATTCATTTCAAGTATAGACAAGGAATACATGACACTTCGCAAATCATATTATATCTTACCATGAAACATAGAAATGAGATGCGATTTCACGTTTTAAGAAGCATTAGATATCTACTGCTACGATACGTAGACATCTGCAAACGCTACTTCTTTGCAAGGAAGTGTCGCATTTACATTCAATTGAAGTGTAGACGAGGAATACATGACACTTCGCAAATCATATTATATCTTACCATGAAACAAAAATGAGATGCGATATCGCGTTTTAAGAAGCATTAGATATCTACTGCTACGATACGTAGACATCTGCAAACGCTATTTCCTTGCAAGGAAGTGTCGCGTTTACATTCATTTGAAGTGTAGACGAGGTATACATAACACTTCGCAAAGCATATTATATCTTACCATGAAACATAGAAATGGGATGCGATATCGCGTTTTAAGAAGCATTAGAACTTTATCGCTACCATACGTAGAGAGCTGCAGACGCTATTTCCTAGCAAGGAAGTGTCGCATTTACATTCATTTGAAGTGTAGACGAGGAATACATGACACTTCGCAAATCATATTATATCTTACCATGAAACATAGAAATGAGATGCGATATCGCGTTGTAAGAAACATATGAACTCTATTGCTACGATACGTAGACATCTGCAATCGTTATTTCCTTGCAAGGAAGTGTCGCATTCACATTCATTTGAAGTGTAGACGAGGAATACATGACACTTCGCAAATCATATTATATCTTACCATGAAACTTAGAAATGAGATACGATATCGCGTTCTAAGATGCATTAGAAATCTATTGCTACGATACGTAGACATCTGCAAGCGATACTTCCTAGCTAGGAAGTGTCGCATTTACATTCATTTGAAGTGTAGACGAGGAATACATGACACTTCGCAAATCACATTATATCTTACCATGAAACATAGAAATGAGATACGATATCGCGTTTTAAGAAGCATTAGATATCTATTGCTACGATACGTAGACATCTGCAAACGCTATTTCTTTGGAAGGAAGTGTCGCATTTACATTCATTCGAAGTGTAGACGAGGAATACATAACACTTCGCAAAACATATTATATCCAACCATGAAACATAGAAATGAGATGCGATGTCGCGTTTTAAGAAGCATTAGAAAACTATTGCTACGATAGGTAGACATTTGCAAACGCTATTTCCTGGCAAGGAAGTGTCGCATTTACATTCATTTGAAGTGTAGACGAGGAATACGTGACACTTCGCAAATCATATTATATCTTACCATGAAACAGAAATGAGATGCGATATCGCGTTTTAAGAAGCATTAGAAACCTATTGCTACGATACGTAGACGTCTGCAAACGCTATTTCCTTGCAAGGAAGTGTCGCGTTTACATTCATTTGAAGTGTAGACGAGGTATACATGACACTTCGCAAATCATATTATATCTTACCATGAAACATAGAAATGAGATGCGATATCGCGTTTTAAGAAGCATTTGAACTCTATTGCTACGATACATAGACATCTGCAGACGCTATTTCCTAGCAAGGAAGTGTCGCGTTTACATTCATTTGAAGTGTAGACGAGGAATACATGACACTTCGCAAATCATATTATATCTTACCATGAAACATAGAAATGAGATGCGATATCGCGTTTTAAGAAGCATTTGAACTCTATTGCTACGATACATAGGCATCTGCAGACGCTATTTCCTAGCAAGGAAGTGTCGCATTTACATTCATTTGAAGGGTAGACGAGGAATTCATGACACTTCGCAAATCATATTATATGTAACCATGAAACATACAAATGAGATGCGATATCGCGTTTTAAGAAGCATTAGAACACTATTGTTACGATAGGTAGACATTTGCAAACGCTATTTCCTTTCAAGGAAGTGTCGCATTTACTTTCATTTGAATCGTAGACGAGGAATGCATAACACTTCGCAATGAATATTATATCTTACCATGAAACATAGAAATGAGATGCGACATCGCGTTGTAAGAAGCATTAGAAATCTATTGCTGCGATACGTAGACACCTGCAAACACTATTTCCTTGCTAGGAAGTGTCGCATTTACATTCATTTCAAGTATAGACAAGGAATACATGACACTTCGCAAATCATATTATATCTTACCATGAAACATAGAAATGAGATGCGATATCGCGTTTTAAGAAGCATTAGATATCTACTGCTACGATACGTAGACATCTGCAAACGCTACTTCTTTGCAAGGAAGTGTCGCATTTACATTCATTTGAAGTGTAGACGAGGAATACATGACACTTCGCAAATCATATTATATCTTACCATGAAACAGAAATGAGATGCGATATCGCGTTTTAAGAAGCATTAGAAATCTATTGCTACGATACGCGGACATCTGCAAACGCTATTTCCTTGCAAGGAATTGTCGCGTTTACATTCATTTGAAGTGTAGACGAGGAATACATGACACTTCGCAAATCATATTATATCTTACCATGAAACATGGAAATGAGATGCGATATCGCGTTTTAAGAAGCATTTGAACTCTATTGCTACGATACATAGACATCTGCAGACGCTATTTCCTAGCAAGGATGTGTCGCATTTACATTCATTTGAAGTGTAGACGAGGAATTCATGACACTTCGCAAATCATATTATATCTTACCATGAAACATATAAATGAGATGCGATATCGCGTTTTAAGAAGCATTAGAACACTATTGTTACGATAGGTAGACATTTGCAAACGCTATTTCCTTTCAAGGAAGTGTCGCATTTGCAATCATTTGAAGTGTAGAGGAGGAATACATAACACTTCGCAAAACATATTACATCTTACCATGAAACATAGAAATGAGATGCGATATCGCGTTTTAAGAAGCATTAGAACTCTATTGCTACTATACCTAGACATCTGCAGACGCTATTTCCTAGCAAGGAAGTGTCGCATTTACATTCATTTGAAGTGTAGACGAGGAATACATAACACTTCGCAAATCATATTATATCTTACCATGAAACATAGAAATGAGATGCGATATCGCGTTGTAAGAAGCATTAGAAATCTATTGCTACGATACGTAGACACCTGCAAACGCTATTTCCTTGCTAGGAAGTGTCGCATTTACATTCATTTGAAGTGTAGACGAGGAATACATAACACTTCGCAAATCATGTTATATCTTACCATGAAACATAGAAATGAGATGCGATATCGCGTTTTAAAAATCATATGAACTCTATTGCTACGATACGTAGACATCTGCAATCGTTATTTCCTTTCAAGGAAGTGTCGCATTTACTTTCATTTGAATCGTAGACGAGGAATGCATAACACTTCGCAATGAATATTATATCTTACCATGATACATAAAAATTGAAATGCGATATCGCGTTGTAAGAAGCATTAGAAATCTATTGCTACGATACGTAGACATCTGCAAACGCTATTTCCTTGCTAGGAAGTGTCGCATTTACATTCATTTCAAGTATAGACAAGGAATACATGACACTTCGCAATGAATATTATATCTTACCATGATACATAAAAATGAGATGCGATATCGCGTTGTAAGAAGCATTAGAAATCTATTGCTACGATACGTAGACATCTGCAAACGCTATTTCCTTGCTAGGAAGTGTCGCATTTACATTCATTTCAAGTATAGACAAGGAATACATGACACTTCGCAAATCACATTATATCTTACCATGAAACATAGGAATGAGATGCGATATCTCGTTTTAAGAAGCATTTGGACTCTATTGCTTCGATACGTAGACATCTGGAAACGCTATTTCCTTGCAAAGAAGTGTCGCATTTACATTCATTTGAAGTGTAGACGAGGAATACATAACACTTCGCATATCATTTTATATCTTACCAAGAAACATAGAAATGAGATGCGATATCGCGTTTTAAGAAGCATTAGAAAGCTATTGCTACGATACGTAGACATCTGCAAACGCTATTTCCTAGCGAGGAAGTATCGCATTCACATTCATTTGAAGTGTAGACGAGGAATACATGACACTCCGCAAATCATATTATATCTTACCATGAAACATGGAAATGTGATGCGATATCGCGTTTTAAGAAGCATTTGAACTCTATTGCTACGATACATAGACATCTGCAGACGCTATTTCCTAGCAAGGAAGTGTCGCATTTACATTCATTTGAAGTGTAGACGAGGAATTCATGACACTTCGCAAATCATATTACATCTTACCATGAAACATAGAAATGAGATGCGATATCGCGTTTTAAGAAGCATTAGAACTCTATTGCTACGATACCTAGACATCTGCAGACGCTATTTCCTAGCAAGGAAGAGTCGCATTTACATTCATTTGAAGTGTAGACGAGGAACACATGACACTTCGCAAATCATATTATATCTTAACATGAAACATAGAAATGAGATGCGATATCGCGCTTTAAGAAGCCTTAGAACTCTATTGCTACGATACCTAGACATCTGTAGACGCTATTTCCTAGCAAGGAAGTGTCGCATTTACATTCATTTGAAGTGTAGACGAGGAATACATAACACTTCGCAAATCATATTATATCTTACCATGAAACATAGAAATGAGATGCGATATCGCGTTTTAAGAAGCATTAGAAATCTATTGCTACGATACGTAGACATCTGCAAACGCTATTTTCTTGCTAGGAAGTTTCGCATTTACATTCATTTGAAGTATAGACAAGGAATACATGACACTTCGCAAATCATATTATATCTTACCATGAAACATAGAAATGAGATGCGATATCGCGTTTTAAGAAGCATTAGATATCTACTGCTACGATACGTAGACATCTGCAAACGCTATTTCCTTGCTAGGAAGTGTCGCATTTACATTCATTTGAAGTATAGACAAGGAATACATGACACTTCGCAAATCATATTATATCTTACCATGAAACATAGAAATGAGATGCGATATCGCGTTTTAAGAAGCATTAGATATCTACTGCTACGATACGTAGACATCTGCAAACGCTATTTCTTTGCAAGGAAGTGTCGCATTTACATTCATTTGAAGTGTAGACGAGGAATACATAACACTTCGCAAATCATATTATATCTTACCATGAAACATAGAAATGGGATGCGATATCGCGTTTTAAGAAGCATTAGAACTTTATCGCTACCATACGTAGAGAGCTGCAGACGCTATTTCCTAGCAAGGAAGTGTCGCATTTACATTCATTTGAAGTGTAGACGAGGAACACATTACACTTCGCAAATCATATTATATCTTACCATGAAACATAGAAATGAGATGCGATATCGCGTTGTAAGAAACATATGAACTCTATTGCTACGATACGTAGACATCTGCAATCGTTATTTCCTTGCAAGGAAGTGTCGCATTCACATTCATTTGAAGTGTAGACGAGGAATACATGACACTTCGCAAATCATATTATATCTTACCATGAAACAAAGAAATGAGATGCGATATCGTGTTCTAAGATGCATTAGAAATCTATTGCTACGATACGTAGACATCTGCAAACGTTACTTCCTAGCTAGGAAGTGTCGCATTTACATTCATTTGAAGTGTAGACGAGGAATACATGACACTTCGCAAATCACATTATATCTTACCATGAAACATAGAAATGAGATACGATATCGCGTTTTAAGAAGCATTAGATATCTATTGCTACGATACGTAGACATCTGCAAACGCTATTTCTTTGGAAGGAAGTGTCGCATTTACATTCATTTGAAGTGTAGACGAGGAATACATAACACTTCGCAAATCATATTATATCTTACCATGAAACATAGAAATGAGATGCGATATCGCGTTGTAAGAAGCATTAGAAATCTATTGCTACGATACGTAGACACCTGCAAACGCTATTTCCTTGCTAGGAAGTGTCGCATTTACATTCATTTGAAGTGTAGACGAGGAATACATAACACTTCGCAAATCATGTTATATCTTACCATGAAACATAGAAATGAGATGCGATATCGCGTTTTAAAAATCATATGAACTCTATTGCTACGATACGTAGACATCTGCAATCGTTATTTCCTTTCAAGGAAGTGTCGCATTTACTTTCATTTGAATCGTAGACGAGGAATGCATAACACTTCGCAATGAATATTATATCTTACCATGATACATAAAAAATGAAATGCGATATCGCGTTGTAAGAAGCATTAGAAATCTATTGCTACGATACGTAGACATCTGCAAACGCTATTTCCTTGCTAGGAAGTGTCGCATTTACATTCATTTCAAGTATAGACAAGGAATACATGACACTTCGCAAATCACATTATATCTTACCATGAAACATAGGAATGAGATGCGATATCTCGTCTTAAGAAGCATTTGAACTCTATTGCTTCGATACGTAGACATCTGGAAACGCTATTTCCTTGCAAGGAAGTGTCGCATTTACATTCATTTGAAGTGTAGACGAGGAATACATAACACTTCGCATATCATTTTATATCTTACCAAGAAACATAGAAATGAGATGCGATATCGCGTTTTAAGAAGCATTAGAAAGCTATTGCTACGGTACGTAGACATCTGCAAACGCTATTTCCTAGCGAGGAAGTATCGCATTCACATTCATTTGAAGTGTAGACGAGGAATACATGACACTTCGCAAATCATATTATATCTTACCATGAAACATGGAAATGTGATGCGATATCGCGTTTTAAGAAGCATTTGAACTCTATTGCTACGATACATAGACATCTGCAGACGCTATTTCCTAGCAAGGAAGTGTCGCATTTACATTCATTTGAAGTGTAGACGAGGAATTCATGACACTTCGCAAATCATATTACATCTTACCATGAAACATAGAAATGAGATGCGATATCGCGTTTTAAGAAGCATTAGAACTCTATTGCTACGATACCTAGACATCTGCAGACGCTATTTCCTAGCAAGGAAGAGTCGCATTTACATTCATTTGAAGTGTAGACGAGGAACACATGACACTTCGCAAATCATATTATATCTTAACATGAAACATAGAAATGAGATGCGATATCGCGCTTTAAGAAGCCTTAGAACTCTATTGCTACGATACCTAGACATCTGTAGACGCTATTTCCTAGCAAGGAAGTGTCGCATTTACATTCATTTGAAGTGTAGACGAGGAATACATAACACTTCGCAAATCATATTATATCTTACCATGAAACATAGAAATGAGATGCGATATCGCGTTTTAAGAAGCATTAGAAATCTATTGCTACGATACGTAGACATCTGCAAACGCTATTTCCTTGCTAGGAAGTGTCGCATTTACATTCATTTGAAGTATAGACAAGGAATACATGACACTTCGCAAATCATATTATATCTTACCATGAAACATAGAAATGAGATGCGATATCGCGTTTTAAGAAGCATTAGATATCTACTGCTACGATACGTAGACATCTGCAAACGCTATTTCCTTGCTAGGAAGTGTCGCATTTACATTCATTTGAAGTATAGACAAGGAATACATGACACTTCGCAAATCATATTATATCTTACCATGAAACATAGAAATGAGATGCGATATCGCGTTTTAAGAAGCATTAGATATCTACTGCTACGATACGTAGACATCTGCAAACGCTATTTCTTTGCAAGGAAGTGTCGCATTTACATTCATTTGAAGTGTAGACGAGGAATACATAACACTTCGCAAATCATATTATATCTTACCATGAAACATAGAAATGGGATGCGATATCGCGTTTTAAGAAGCATTAGAACTTTATCGCTACCATACGTAGAGAGCTGCATACGCTATTTCCTAGCAAGGAAGTGTCGCATTTACATTCATTTGAAGTGTAGACGAGGAATACATTACACTTCGCAAATCATATTATATCTTACCATGAAACATAGAAATGAGATGCGATATCGCGTTGTAAGAAACATATGAACTCTATTGCTACGATACGTAGACATCTGCAATCGTTATTTCCTTGCAAGGAAGTGTCGCATTCACATTCATTTGAAGTGTAGACGAGGAATACATGACACTTCGCAAATCACATTATATCTTACCATGAAACAAAGAAATGAGATGCGATACCGTGTTCTAAGATGCATTAGAAATCTATTGCTACGATACGTAGACATCTGCAAACGATACTTCCTAGCTAGGAAGTGTCGCATTTACATTCATTTGAAGTGTAGACGAGGAATACATGACACTTCGCAAATCACATTATATCTTACCATGAAACATAGAAATGAGATGCGATATCGCGTTTTAAGAAGCACTAGATATCTATTGCTACGATACGTAGACACCTGCAAACACTATTTCCTTGCTAGGAAGTGTCGCATTTACATTGATTTCAAGTATAGACAAGGAATACATGACACTTCGCAAATCATATTATATCTTACCATGAAACATAGAAATGAGGTGCGATATCGCGTTTTAAGAAGCATTAGATATCTACTGCTACGATACGTAGACATCTGCAAACGCTACTTCTTTGCAAGGAAGTGTCGCATTTACATTCATTTGAAGTGTAGACGAGGAATACATAACACTTCGCAAATCATATTATATCTTACCATGAAACATAGAAATGAGATGCGATATCGCGTTTTAAGAAGCATTAGAACTTTATCGCTACCATACGTAGACATCTGCAAACGCTATTTCTTTGCAAGGAAGTGTCGCATTTACATTCACTTGAAGTGTAGACGTGGAATACATAACACTTCACAAATCATATTACATCTTACAATGAAACATACAAATGAGATGCGATATCGCGTTTTAAGAATCATATGAACTCTATTGCTACGATACGTAGACATCTGCAAACGCTATTTCCATGCAAGGAAGTGTCGCATTTACATTCATTTCAAGTATAGACAAGGAATACATGACACTTCGCAAATCATATTATATCTTACCATGAAACATAGAAATGAGATGCGATATCGCGTTTTAAGAAGCATTAGATATCTACTGCTACGATACGTAGACATCTGCAAACGCTACTTCATTGCAAGGAAGTGTCGCATTTACATTCATTTGAAGTGTAGACGAGGAACACATGACACTTCGCAAATCATATTATATCTCACCATGAAACAGAAATGAGATGCGATATCGCGTTTTAAGAAGCATTAGAAATCTATTGCTACGATACGTAGACATCTGCAAACGCTATTTCCTTGCTAGGAAGTGTCGCATTTACATTCATTTGAAGTGTGGACGAGGAATGCATGACACTTCGCAAATCATATTATATCTTACCATCAAACATAGAAATGAGATGCGATATCGCGTTTTAAAAATCATATGAACTCTACTGCTACGATACGTTGACATCTGCAATCGTTATTTGCTTGCAAGGAAGTGTCGCATTTACTTTCATTTGAATCGTAGACGAGGAATGCATAACACTTCGCAATGAATATTATATCTTATCATGAAACATAGATATGAGATGCAATATCTCGTTTTTAGAAGCATTTGAACTCTATTGCTTCGATACGTAGACATCTGCAAACGCTATTTCCTTTCAAGGAAGTGTCGCGTTTACATTCATTTGAAGTGTAGACGAGGAATACATACAACTTCGCTAATCATATTACATCTTACCGTGAAACATAGAAATGAGATGCGATATCGCGTTTTAAGAAGCATTAGAACTCTATTGCTACGACACCTAGACATCTGCAGACGCCATTTCCTAGCAAGGAAGAGTCGCATTTACATTCATTTGAAGTGTAGACGAGGAACACATGACACTTCGCAAATCATATTATATCTTACCATGAAACATAGAAATGAGATGCGATATCGCGTTCTAAGAATCATAAGAACTCTATTGCTACGATACGTAGACATCTGCAAACGCTATTTCCTACCGAGGAAGTGTCGCATTTACATTCATTTGAAGTGTAGACGAGGAATACATAACACTTCGCAAATCATATTATATCTTACCATAAAACATAGAAATGAGATGCGATATCGCGTTTTAAGAATCATAAGAACTCTATTGCTACGATACGTAGACATCTGCAAACGCTATTTCCTTGCAAGGAAGTGTCGCATTACATTCATTGAATCGTAGACGAGGAATGCATAACACTTCGCAATGAATATTATATCTTATCATGAAACATAGATATGAGATGCAATTTCTCGTTTTAAGAAGCATTTGAACTCTATTGCTTCGATACGTAGACATCTGCAAACGCCATTTCCTTGCAAGGAAGTGTCGCATTTACATTCATTTGAAGTGTAGAGGAGGAGTACATAACACTTCGCAAATCATATTATATCTTACCATGAAACATAGAAATGAGATGCGATATCGCGTTTTAAAAATCATATGAACTCTATTGCTACGATACGTAGACATCTGCAATCGTTATTTGCTTGCAAGGAAGTGTCGCATTTACTTTCATTTGAATCGTAGACGAGGAATGCATAACACTTCGCAATGAATATTATATCTTATCATGAAACATAGATATGAGATGCAATATCTCGTTTTTAGAAGCATTTGAACTCTATTGCTTCGATACGTAGACATCTGCAAACGCTATTTCCTTGCAAGGAAGTGTCGCGTTTACATTCATTTGAAGTGTAGACGAGGAATACATAACACTTCGCTAATCATATTACATCTTACCGTGAAACATAGAAATGAGATGCGATATCGCGTTTTAAGAAGCATTAGAACTCTATTGCTACGACACCTAGACATCTGCAGACGCCATTTCCTAGCAAGGAAGAGTCGCATTTACATTCATTTGAAGTGTAGACGAGGAACACATGACACTTCGCAAATCATATTATATCTTACCATGAAACATAGAAATGAGATGCGATATCGCGTTCTAAGAATCATAAGAACTCTATTGCTACGATACGTAGACATCTGCAAACGCTATTTCCTACCGAGGAAGTGTCGCATTTACATTCATTTGAAGTGTAGACGAGGAATACATAACACTTCGCAAATCATATTATATCTTACCATAAAACATAGAAATGAGATGCGATATCGCGTTTTAAGAATCATAAGAACTCTATTGCTACGATACGTAGACATCTGCAAACGCTATTTCCTTGCAAGGAAGTGTCGCATTACATTCATTGAATCGTAGACGAGGAATGCATAACACTTCGCAATGAATATTATATCTTATCATGAAACATAGATATGAGATGCAATTTCTCGTTTTAAGAAGCATTTGAACTCTATTGCTTCGATACGTAGACATCTGCAAACGCAATTTCCTTGCAAGGAAGTGTCGCATTTACATTCATTTGAAGTGTAGAGGAGGAATACATAACACTTCGCAAATAATGTTATATCTTACCATGAAACATAGAAATGAGATGCGATATCGCGTTTTAAGAAGCATTAGAAAGCTATTGCTACGATACGTAGACATCTGCAAACTCTATTTCCTAGCGAGGATGTATCGCATTCACATTCATTTGAAGTGTAGACGAGGAATACATAACACTTTGCAAATCATGTTATATCATAGCATGAAACATAGAAATGAGATGCGATATCGCGTTTTAAGAAGCATTAGAAGTCTATTGCTACGATACGTAGACATCTGCAAACGCTATTTCCTTGCAAGGACGTGTCGCATTTACATTCATTTGAAGTGTAGACGAGGAATACATGACACTTCGCAAATCACATTATATCTTACCATGAAACATAGAAATGAGATGCGATATCGCGTTTTAAGAAGCATTAGAAAGCTATTGCTACGATACCTAGACATCTGCAAACGCTATTTCCTAGCGAGGAAGTATCGCATTCACATTCATTTGAAGTGTAGACGAGGAATACATGACACTTCGCAAATCATATTACATCTTACAATGAAACATAGAAATGAGATGCGATATCGCGTTTTATGAAGCATTAGAAAGCTATTGCTACGATACGTAGACATCTGCAATCGTTATTTCCTTGCAAGGAAGTGTCGCATTTACTTTCATTTGAATCGTAGACGAGGAATGCATAACACTTCGCAATGAATATTATATCTTATCATGAAACATAGATATGAGATGCAATATCTCGTTTTAAGAAGCATTTGAACTCTATTGCTTCGATACGTAGACATCTGCAAACGCTATTTCCTAGCGAGGAATTATCGCATTTACATTCATTTGAAGTGTAGACGAGGAATACATGACACATCGCAAATCATATTATATCTTACCATGAAACATAGAAATGAGATGCGATATCGCGTTTTAAGAAGCATTAGAAAGCTATTGCTACGATACGTAGACATCTGCAAACGCTACTTCCTAGCGCGGAAGTATCGCATTCACATTCATTTGTAGTGTAGACGAGGAATACATAACACTTCGCAAATCATGTTATATCTTACCATGAAACATAGAAATAAGATGATATATGGCGTTTTAAGAATCATATGAACTCTATTGCTACGATACGTAGACATCTGCAAACGCTATTTCCTGGCGAGGAAGTGTCGCATTCACATTCATTTGAAGTGTAGACGAGGAATACATGACACTTCGCAAATCATATTATATCTTACCATGAAACATAGATATGAGATGCGATATCTCGTTTTAAGAAGCATTTGAACTCTATTGCTACGATACCTAGACATCTGCAGACGCTATTTCCTAGCAAGGAAGTGTCGCATTTACATTCATTTGAAGTGTAGACGAGGAATACATGACACTTCGAAAATCATATTATATCTTACCATGAAACATAGAAATGAGATGCGATATCGCGTTTTAAGAAGCATTAGAACACTATTGCTAAGATAGGTAGACATTTGCAAACGCTATTTCCCTGCAAGGATGTGTCGCATTTACATTAATTTGAAGTGTAGACGAGGAATACATGACACTTCGCAAATCATATTACATCTTACAATGAAACATAGAAATGAGATGCGATATCGCGTTTTATGAAGCTTTAGAAAGCTATTGCTACGATACGTGGACATCTGCAAACGCTATTTCCTATCGAGGAATTATCGCATTTACATTCAATTGAAGTGTAGACGAGGAATACATGACACTTCGCAAATCATATTATATCTTACCATGAAACATAGAAATGAGATGCGATATCGCGTTTTAAGAAGCATTAGAAATCTATTGCTACGATACGTAGACATCTGCAAACGCTATTTCCTTGCTAGGAAGTGTCGCATTTACATTCATTTGAAGTGTAGACGAGGAATACATGACACTTCGCAAATCATATTACATCTTACCATGAAACATAGAAATGAGATACGATATCGCGTTTTATGAAGCATTAGAAAGCTATTGCTACGATACGTGGACATCTGCAAACGCTATTTCCTAGCGAGGAATTATCGCATTTACATTCATTTGAAGTGTAGACGAGGAATACATGACACTTCGCAAATCATATTATATCTTACCATGAAACAAAGAAATGAGATGCGATATCGTGTTTTAAGAAGCATTAGAAATCTATTGCTACGATACGTGGACATCTGCAAACGCTATTTCCTTGCTATGATGTGTCGCATTTAAATTCATTTGAAGTGTAGACGAGGAATACATGACACATCGCAAATCATATTATATCTTACCATGAAACATAGAAATGAGATGCGATATCGCGTTTTAAGAAGCATTAGAAAGCTATTGCTACGATACGTAGACATCTGCAAACGCTACTTCCTAGCGAGGAAGTATCGCATTCACATTCATTTGTAGTGTAGACGAGGAATACATAACACTTCGCAAATCATGTTATATCTTACCATGAAACATAGAAATAAGATGATATATGGCGTTTTAAGAATCATATGAACTCTATTGCTACGATACGTAGACATCTGCAAACGCTATTTCCTGGCGAGGAAGTGTCGCATTCACATTCATTTGAAGTGTAGACGAGGAATACATGACACTTCGCAAATCATATTATATCTTACCATGAAACATAGATATGAGATGCGATATCTCGTTTTAAGAAGCATTTGAACTCTATTGCTACGATACCTAGACATCTGCAGACGCTATTTCCTAGCAAGGAAGTGTCGCATTTACATTCATTTGAAGTGTAGACGAGGAATACATGACACTTCGAAAATCATATTATATCTTACCATGAAACATAGAAATGAGATGCGATATCGCGTTTTAAGAAGCATTAGAACACTATTGCTACGATAGGTAGACATTTGCAAACGCTATTTCCTGGCAAGGAAGTGTCGCATTTACAATCATTTGAAGTGTAGAGGAGGAATACATAACACTTCGCAAAACATATTACATCTTACCATGAAAAATAGAAATGAGATGCGATATCGCGTTTTAAGAAGCATTAGAACTCTATTGCTACGATACCTAGACATCTGCAGACGCTATTTCCTAGCAAGGAAGTGTCGCATTTACATTCATTTGAAGTGTAGACGAGGAATACATGACACTCCGCAAATCATATTATATCTTACCATGAAACAGAAATGAGATGCGATATCGCGTTTTAAGAAGCATTAGAAATCTATTGCTACGATACGTAGACATCTGCAAACGCTATTTCCTTGCAAGGAAGTGTCGCGTTTACATTCATTTGAAGTGTAGAAGAGGAATACATGACACTTCGCAAATCATGTTATATCTTACCATGAAACATAGAAATGAGATGCGATATCGCGTTTTAAGAAGCATTAGAACACTATTGCTAAGATAGGTAGACATTTGCAAACGCTATTTCCCTGCAAGGATGTGTCGCATTTACATTAATTTGAAGTGTAGACGAGGAATACATGACACTTCGCAAATCATATTACATCTTACAATGAAACATAGAAATGAGATGCGAAATCGCGTTTTATGAAGCTTTAGAAAGCTATTGCTACGATACGTGGACATCTGCAAACGCTATTTCCTATCGAGGAATTATCGCATTTACATTCAATTGAAGTGTAGACGAGGAATACATGACACTTCGCAAATCATATTATATCTTACCATGAAACATAGAAATGAGATGCGATATCGCGTTTTAAGAAGCATTAGAAATCTATTGCTACGATACGTAGACATCTGCAATCGTTATTTCCTTGCAAGGAAGTGTCGCATTTACCTTCATTTGAATCGTAGACGAGGAATGCATAACACTTCGCAATGAATATTATATCTTATCATGAAACATAGATATGGGATGCAATATCTCGTTTTAAGAAGCATTTGAACTCTATTGCTTCGATACGTAGACATCTGGAAACGCTATTTCCTTGCAAGGAAGTGTCGCATTTACATTCATTTGAAGTGTAGACGAGGAATACATAACACTTCGCATATCATTTTATATCTTACCATGAAACATAGGAATGAGATGCGATATCGCGTTTTAAGAAGAATTAGAAAGCTATTGCTACGATACGTAGACATCTGCAAACGCTATTTCCTAGCGAGGAAGTATCGCATTCACATTCATTTGAAGTGTAGACGAGGAATACATGACACTTCGCAAATCATATTAAATCCTACCATGAAACATAGAAATGAGATGAGATATCGCGTTTTAAGAATCATATGAACTCTATTGCTACGATACGTAGACATCTGCAGACGCTATTTCCTAGCAAGGAAGTGTCGCATTTACATTCATTTGAAGTGTAGACGAGGAATACATAACACTTCGCATATCATTTTATATCTTACCATGAAACATAGAAATGAGATGCGATATCGCGTTTTAAGAAGCATTAGAAAGCTATTGCTACGATACGTAGACATCTGCAAACGCTATTTCCTAGCGAGGAAGTGTCGCATTCACATTCATTTGAAGTGTAGAAGAGGAATACATGACACTTCGCAAATCATGTTATATCTTACCATGAAACATAGAAATGGGATGCGATATCGTGTTTTAAGAAGCATTAGAAATCTATTGCTACGATACGTAAACATCTGCAAACGCTATTTCCTTGCTAGGAAGTGTCGCATTTACATTCATTTGAAGTGTAGACGAGGAATACATGACACTTCGCAAATCATATTATATCTTACCATGAAACATAGAAATGAGATGCGATATCGCGTTTTAAGAAGCATTAGAAAGCTATTGCTACGATACGTAGACATCTGCAAACGCTATTTCCTAGCGAGGAAGTATCGCATTCACATTCATTTGAAGTGTAGACGAGGAATACATAACACTTCGCAAATCATGTTATATCTTACCTTGAAACATGGAAATAAGATGCGATATCGCGATTTAAGAATCATATGAACTCTATTGCTACGATACGTAGACATCTGCAATCGTTATTTCCATGCAAGGAAGTGTCGCATTTACCTTCATTTGAATCGTAGACGAGGAATGCATAACACTTCGCAATGAATATTATATCTTATCATGAAACATAGATATGGGATGCAATATCTCGTTTTAAGAAGCATTTGAACTCTATTGCTTCGATACGTAGACATCTGGAAACGCTATTTCCTTGCAAGGAAGTGTCGCATTTACATTCATTTGAAGTGTAGACGAGGAATACATAACACTTTGCAAATCATGTTATATCATAGCATGAAACATAGAAATGAGATGCGATATCTCGTTTTAAGAAGCATTAGAACACTATTGCTACGATAGGTAGACATTTGCAAACGCCATTTCCTTGCAAGGAAGTGTCGCATTTACATTCATTTGAAGTGTAGAGGAGGAGTACATAACACTTCGCAAATCATATTATATCTTACCATGAAACATAGAAATGAGATGCGATATCGCGTTTTAAAAATCATATGAACTCTATTGCTACGATACGTAGACATCTGCAATCGTTATTTGCTTGCAAGGAAGTGTCGCATTTACTTTCATTTGAATCGTAGACGAGGAATGCATAACACTTCGCAATGAATATTATATCTTATCATGAAACATAGATATGAGATGCAATATCTCGTTTTTAGAAGCATTTGAACTCTATTGCTTCGATACGTAGACATCTGCAAACGCTATTTCCTTGCAAGGAAGTGTCGCGTTTACATTCATTTGAAGTGTAGACGAGGAATACATAACACTTCGCTAATCATATTATATCTTACCATGAAACATAGAAATGAGATGCGATATCGCGTTTTAAGAATCATAAGAACTCTATTGCTACGATACGTAGACATCTGCAAACGCTATTTCCTAGCGAGGAAGTGTCGCATTTACATTCATTTGAAGTGTAGACGAGGAATACATAACACTTCGCAAATCATATTATATCTTACCATAAAACATAGAAATGAGATGCGATATCGCGTTTTAAGAATCATAAGAACTCTATTGCTACGATACGTAGACATCTGCAAACGCTATTTCCTTGCAAGGAAGTGTCGCATTACATTCATTGAATCGTAGACGAGGAATGCATAACACTTCGCAATGAATATTATATCTTATCATGAAACATAGATATGAGATGCAATTTCTCGTTTTAAGAAGCATTTGAACTCTATTGCTTCGATACGTAGACATCTGCAAACGCAATTTCCTTGCAAGGAAGTGTCGCATTTACATTCATTTGAAGTGTAGACGAGGAATACATAACACTTCGCAAATCATATTATATCTTACCATGAAACATAGAAGTGAGATGCGATATCGCGTTTTAAGAAGCATTTGAACACTATTGCTACGATAGGTAGACATTTGCAAACGCTATTTCCTGGCAAGGAAGTGTCGCATTTACATTCATTTGAAGTGTAGAGGAGGAATACATAACACTTCGCAAATAATGTTATATCTTACCATGAAACATAGAAATGAGATGCGATATCGCGTTTTAAGAAGCATTAGAAAGCTATTGCTACGATACGTAGACATCTGCAAACTCTATTTCCTAGCGAGGATGTATCGCATTCACATTCATTTGAAGTGTAGACGAGGAATACATAACACTTTGCAAATCATGTTATATCATAGCATGAAACATAGAAATGAGATGCGATATCGCGTTTTAAGAAGCATTAGAAGTCTATTGCTACGATACGTAGACATCTGCAAACGCTATTTCCTTGCAAGGACGTGTCGCATTTACATTCATTTGAAGTGTAGACGAGGAATACATGACACTTCGCAAATCATATTACATCTTACCATGAAACATGGAAATGAGATACGATATCGCGTTTTATGAAGCATTAGAAAGCTATTGCTACGATACGTGGACATCTGCAAACGCTATTTCCTAGCGAGGAATTATCGCATTTACATTCATTTGAAGTGTAGACGAGGAATACATGACACTTCGCAAATCATATTATATCTTACCATGAAACAAAGAAATGAGATGCGATATCGTGTTTTAAGAAGCATTAGAAATCTATTGCTACGATACGTGGACATCTGCAAACGCTATTTCCTTGCTATGATGTGTCGCATTTAAATTCATTTGAAGTTTAGACGAGGAATACATGACACATCGCAAATCATATTATATCTTACCATGAAACATAGAAATGAGATGCGATATCGCGTTTTAAGAAGCATTAGAAAGCTATTGCTACGATACGTAGACATCTGCAAACGCTATTTCCTAGCGAGGAAGTATCGCATTCACATTCATTTGAAGTGTAGACGAGGAATACATAACACTTCGCAAATCATGTTATATCTTACCATGAAACATAGAAATAAGATGATATATCGCGTTTTAAGAATCATATGAACTCTATTGCTACGATACGTAGACATCTGCAAACGCTATTTCCTGGCGAGGAAGTGTCGCATTCACATTCATTTGAAGTGTAGACGAGGAATACATGACACTTCGCAAATCATATTATATCTTACCATGAAACATAGATATGAGATGCGATATCTCGTTTTAAGAAGCATTTGAACTCTATTGCTACGATACCTAGACATCTGCAGACGCTATTTCCTAGCTAGGAAGTGTCGCATTTACATTCATTTGAAGTGTAGACGAGGAATACATGACACTTCGAAAATCATATTATATCTTACCATGAAACATAGAAATGAGATGCGATATCGCGTTTTAAGAAGCATTAGAACACTATTGCTGCGATAGGTAGACATTTGCAAACGCTATTTCCTGGCAAGGAAGTGTCGCATTTACAATCATTTGAAGTGTAGAGGAGGAATACATAACACTTCGCAAAACATATTACATCTTACCATGAAAAATAGAAATGAGATGCGATATCGCGTTTTAAGAAGCATTAGAACTCTATTGCTACGATACCTAGACATCTGCAGACGCTATTTCCTAGCAAGGAAGTGTCGCATTTACATTCATTTGAAGTGTAGACGAGGAATACATGACACTTCGCAAATCATATTATATCTTACCATGAAACAGAAATGAGATGCGATATCGCGTTTTAAGAACCATTAGAAATCTATTGCTACGATACGTAGACATCTGCAAACGCTATATCCTTGCAAGGAAGTGTCGCGTTTACATTCATTTGAAGTGTAGAAGAGGAATACATGACACTTCGCAAATCATGTTATATCTTACCATGAAACATAGAAATGAGATGCGATATCGCGTTTTAAGAAGCATTAGAACACTATTGCTAAGATAGGTAGACATTTGCAAACGCTATTTCCCTGCAAGGATGTGTCGCATTTACATTAATTTGAAGTGTAGACGAGGAATACATGACACTTCGCAAATCATATTACATCTTACAATGAAACATAGAAATGAGATGCGATATCGCGTTTTATGAAGCTTTAGAAAGCTATTGCTACGATACGTAGACATCTGCAAATGCTATTTCCTAGCGAGGAATTATCGCATTTACATTCATTTGAAGTGTAGATGAGGAATATATGACACTTCGCAAATCATGTTATATCTTACCTTGAAACATAGAAATAAGATGCGATATCGCGTTTTAAGAATCATATGAACTCTATTGCTACGATACGTAGACATCTGCAATAGTTATGTCCTTGCAAGGAAGTGTCGCATTTACTTTCATTTGAATCGTAGACGAGGAATGCATAACACTTCGCAATGAATATTATATCTTATCATGAAACATAGATACGAGATGCAATATCTCGTTTTAAGAAGCATTTGAACTCTATTGCTTCGATACGTAGACATCTGCAAACGCTATTTCCTTGCAAGGAAGAGTCGCATTTACATTCATTTGAAGTGTAGACGAGGAATACATAACACTTCGCAAATCATATTATATCTTACCATGAAACATAGATATGAGATGCGATATCGCGTTTTAAGAAGCATTAGAAAGCTATTGCTACGATACGTAGACATCTGCAAACGCTATTTCCTAGCGAGGAAGTATCGCATTCACATTCATTTGAAGTGTAGACGAGGAATACATGACACTTCGCAAATCATATTAAATCCTACCATGAAACATAGAAATGAGATGAGATATCGCGTTTTAAGAATCATATGAACTCTATTGCTACGATACGTAGACATCTGCAAACGCTATTTCGTAGCGAGGAAGTGTCGCATTCACATTCATTTGAAGTGTAGACGAGGAATACATGACACTTCGCAAATCATATTATATCTTACCATGAAACATAGAAATGGGATGCGATATCGTGTTTTAAGAAGCATTAGAAATCTATTGCTACGATACGTAATCATCTGCCAACGCTATTTCCTTGCTAGGAAGTGTCGCATTTACATTCATTTGAAGTGTAGACGAGGAATACATGACACTTCGCAAATCATATTACATCTTACCATGAAACATAGAAATGAGATACGATATCGCGTTTTATGAAGCATTAGAAAGCTATTGCTACGATACGTGGACATCTGCAAACGCTATTTCCTAGCGAGGAATTATCGCATTTACATTCAATTGAAGTGTAGGCGAGGAATACATGACACTTCGCAAATCATATTATATCTTACCATGAAACATAGAAATGAGATGCGATATCGCGTTTTAAGAAGCATTAGAAATCTATTGCTACGATACGTAGACATCTGCAATAGTTATGTCCTTGCAAGGAAGTGTCGCATTTACTTTCATTTGAATCGTAGACGAGGAATGCATAACACTTCGCAATGAATATTATATCTTATCATGAAACATAGATACGAGATGCAATATCTCGTTTTAAGAAGCATTTGAACTCTATTGCTTCGATACGTAGACATCTGCAAACGCTATTTCCTTGCAAGGAAGTGTCGCATTTACATTCATTTGAAGTGTAGACGAGGAATACATAACACTTCGCAAATCATATTATATCTTACCATGAAACATAGATATGAGATGCGATATCGCGTTTTAAGAAGCATTAGAAAGCTATTGCTACGATACGTAGACATCTGCAAACGCTATTTCCTAGCGAGGAAGTATCGCATTCACATTCATTTGAAGTGTAGACGAGGAATACATGACACTTCGCAAATCATATTAAATCCTACCATGAAACATAGAAATGAGATGAGATATCGCGTTTTAAGAATCATATGAACTCTATTGCTACGATACGTAGACATCTGCAAACGCTATTTCGTAGCGAGGAAGTGTCGCATTCACATTCATTTGAAGTGTAGACGAGGAATACATGACACTTCGCAAATCATATTATATCTTACCATGAAACATAGAAATGGGATGCGATATCGTGTTTTAAAAAGCATTAGAAATCTATTGCTACGATACGTAATCATCTGCCAACGCTATTTCCTTGCTAGGAAGTGTCGCATTTACATTCATTTGAAGTGTAGACGAGGAATACATGACACTTCGCAAATCATATTACATCTTACCATGAAACATAGAAATGAGATACGATATCGCGTTTTATGAAGCATTAGAAAGCTATTGCTACGATACGTGGACATCTGCAAACGCTATTTCCTAGCGAGGAATTATCGCATTTACATTCAATTGAAGTGTAGACGAGGAATACATGACACTTCGCAAATCATATTATATCTTACCATGAAACATAGAAATGAGATGCGATATCGCGTTTTAAGAAGCATTAGAAATCTATTGCTACGATACGTAGACATCTGCAATCGTTATTTCCTTGCAAGGAAGTGTCGCATTTACTTTCATTTGAATCGTAGACGAGGAATGCATAACACTTCGCAATGAATATTATATCTTATCAGGAAACATAGTTATGAGATGCAATATCTCGTTTTAAGAAGCATTTGAACTCTATTGCTTCGATACGTAGACATCTGGAAACGCTATTTCCTTGCAAGGAAGTGTCGCATTTACATTCATTTGAAGTGTAGACGAGGAATACATAACACTTCGCATATCATTTTATATCTTACCATGAAACATAGAAATGAGATGCGATATCGCGTTTTAAGAAGCATTAGAAAGCTATTGCTACGATACGTAGACATCTGCAAACGCTATTTCCTAGCGAGGAAGTATCGCATTCACATTCATTTGAAGTGTAGACGAGGAATACATGACACTTCGCAAATCATATTAAATCCTACCATGAAACATAGAAATGAGATGAGATATCGCGTTTTAAGAATCATATGAACTCTATTGCTACGATACGTAGACATCTGCAAACGCTATTTCCTAGCGAGGAAGTGTCGCATTCACATTCATTTGAAGTGTAGACGAGGATTACATGACACTTCGCAAATCATATTATATCTTACCATGAAACATAGAAATGGGATGCGATATCGTGTTTTAAGAAGCATTAGAAATCTATTGCTACGATACGTAAACATCTGCAAACGCTATTTCCTTGCTAGGAAGTGTCGCATTTACATTCATTTGAAGTGTAGACGAGGAATACATAACACTTCGCATATCATTTTATATCTTACCATGAAACATAGAAATGAGATGCGATATCGCGTTTTAAGAAGCATTAGAATGCTATTGCTACGATACGTAGACATCTGCAAACGCTATTTCCTAGCGAGGAAGTATCGCATTAACATTCATTTGAAGTGTAGACGAGGAATACATGACACTTCGCAAATCATATTAAATCCTACCATGAAACATAGCAATGAGATGCGATATCGCGTTTTAAGAAGCATGAGAAGTCTATTGCTACGATACGTAGACATCTGCAAACGCTATTTCCTAGCGAGGAATTATCGCATTTACATTCATTTGAAGTGTAGATGAGGAATACATGACACTTCGCAAATCATATTATATCTTACCATGAAACAAAGAAATGAGATGCGATATCTTGTTTTAAGAAGCATTAGAAATATATTGCTACGATACGTAGACATCTGCAAACGCTATTTCCTTGCTAGGATGTGTCGCATTTACATTCATTTGAAGTGTAGACGAAGAATACATGACACATCGCAAATCATATTATATCTTACCATGAAACAAAGAAATGAGATGCGATATCGTGTTTTAAGAAGCATTAGAAATCTATTGCTACGATACGTAGACATCTGCAAACGCTATTTCCTTGCTAGGATGTGTCGCATTTACATTCATTTGAAGTGTAGACGAAGAATACATGACACATCGCAAATCATATTATATCTTACCATGAAACATAGAAATGAGATGCGATATCGCGTTTTAAGAAGCATTAGAAAGCTATTGCTACGATACGTAGACATCTGCAAACGCTATTTCCTAGCGAGGAAGTATCGCATTCACATTCATTTGAAGTGTAGACGAGGAATACATAACACTTCGCAAATCATGTTATATCTTACCTTGAAACATGGAAATAAGATGCGATATCGCGATTTAAGAATCATATGAACTCTATTGCTACGATACGTAGACATCTGCAATCGTTATTTCCATGCAAGGAAGTGTCGCATTTACCTTCATTTGAATCGTAGACGAGGAATGCATAACACTTCGCAATGAATATTATATCTTATCATGAAACATAGATATGGGATGCAATATCTCGTTTTAAGAAGCATTTGAACTCTATTGCTTCGATACGTAGACATCTGGAAACGCTATTTCCTTGCAAGGAAGTGTCGCATTTACATTCATTTGAAGTGTAGACGAGGAATACATAATACTTCGCATATCATTTTATATCTTACCATGAAACATAGGAATGAGATGCGATATCGCGTTTTAAGAAGAATTAGAAAGCTATTGCTACGATACGTAGACATCTGCAAACGCTATTTCCTAGCGAGGAAGTATCGCATTCACATTCATTTGAAGTGTAGACGAGGAATACATGACACTTCGCAAATCATATTAAATCCTACCATGAAACATAGAAATGAGATGAGATATCGCGTTTTAAGTATCATATGAACTCTATTGCTACGATACGTAGACATCTGCAGACGCTATTTCCTAGCAAGGAAGTGTCGCATTTACATTCATTTGAAGTGTAGACGAGGAATACATAACACTTCGCATATCATTTTATATCTTACCATGAAACATAGAAATGAGATGCGATATCGCGTTTTAAGAAGCATTAGAAAGCTATTGCTACGATACGTAGACATCTGCAAACGCTATTTCCTAGCGAGGAAGTGTCGCATTCACATTCATTTGAAGTGTAGAAGAGGAATACATGACACTTCGCAAATCATGTTATATCTTACCATGAAACATAGAAATGGGATGCGATATCGTGTTTTAAGAAGCATTAGAAATCTATTGCTACGATACGTAAACATCTGCAAACGCTATTTCCTTGCTAGGAAGTGTCGCATTTACATTCATTTGAAGTGTAGACGAGGAATACATGACACTTCGCAAATCATATTACATCTTACCATGAAACATAGAAATGAGATGCGATATCGCGTTTTAAGAAGCATTAGAACTCTATTGCTACGATACCTAGACATCTGCAGACGCTATTTCCTAGCAAGGAAGTGTCGCATTTACATTCATTTGAAGTGTAGACGAGGAATACATGACACTTCGCAAATCATATTATATCTTACCATGAAACAGAAATGAGATGCGATATCGCGTTTTAAGAAGCATTAGAAATCTATTGCTACGATACGTAGACATCTGCAATCGTTATTTCCTTGCAAGGAAGTGTCGCATTTACTTTCATTTGAATCGTAGACGAGGAATGCATAACACTTCGCAATGAATATTATATCTTATCAGGAAACATAGATATGAGATGCAATATCTCGTTTTAAGAAGCATTTGAACTCTATTGCTTCGATACGTAGACATCTGGAAACGCTATTTCCTTGCAAGGAAGTGTCGCATTTACATTCATTTGAAGTGTAGACGAGGAATACATAACACTTCGCATATCATTTTATATCTTACCATGAAACATAGAAATGAGGTGCGATATCGCGTTTTAAGAAGCATTAGAAAGCTATTGCTACGATACGTAGACATCTGCAAACGCTATTTCCTAGCGTGGAAGTATCGCATTCACATTCATTTGAAGTGTAGACGAGGAATACATGACACTTCGCAAATCATATTAAATCCTACCATGAAACATAGAAATGAGATGAGATATCGCGTTTTAAGAATCATATGAACTCTATTGCTACGATACGTAGACATCTGCAAACGCTATTTCCTAGCGAGGAAGTGTCGCATTCACATTCATTTGAAGTGTAGACGAGGAATACATGACACTTCGCAAATCATATTATATCTTACCATGAAACATAGAAATGGGATGCGATATCGTGTTTTAAGAAGCATTAGAAATCTATTGCTACGATACGTAAACATCTGCAAACGCTATTTCCTTGCTAGGAAGTGTCGCATTTACATTCATTTGAAGTGTAGACGAGGAATACATAACACTTCGCATATCATTTTATATCTTACCATGAAACATAGAAATGAGATGCGATATCGCGTTTTAAGAAGCATTAGAATGCTATTGCTACGATACGTAGACATCTGCAAACGCTATTTCCTAGCGAGGAAGTATCGCATTAACATTCATTTGAAGTGTAGACGAGGAATACATGACACTTCGCAAATCATATTAAATCCTACCATGAAACATAGAAATGAGATGCGATATCGCGTTTTAAGAAGCATGAGAAGTCTATTGCTACGGTACGTAGACATCTGCAAACGCTATTTCCTAGCGAGGAATTATCGCATTTACATTCATTTGAAGTGTAGATGAGGAATACATGACACTTCGCAAATCATATTATATCTTACCATGAAACAAAGAAATGAGATGCGATATCTTGTTTTAAGAAGCATTAGAAATCTATTGCTACGATACGTAGACATCTGCAAACGCTATTTCCTTGCTAGGATGTGTCGCATTTACATTCATTTGAAGTGTAGACGAAGAATACATGACACATCGCAAATCATATTATATCTTACCATGAAACAAAGAAATGAGATGCGATATCGTGTTTTAAGAAGCATTAGAAATCTATTGCTACGATATGTAGACATCTGTAAACGCTATTTCCTTGCTAGGATGTGTCGCATTTACATTCATTTGAAGTGTAGACGAAGAATACATGACACATCGCAAATCATATTATATCTTACCATGAAACATAGAAATGAGATACGATATCGAGTTTTAAGAAGCATTAGAAAGCTATTGCTACGATACGTAGACATCTGCAAACGCTATTTCCTAGCGAGGAAGTATCGCATTCACATTCATTTGAAGTGTAGACGAGGAATACATAGCACTTCGCAACTCATGTTATATCTTACCTTGAAACATGGAAATAAGATGCGATATCGCGATTTAAGAATCATATGAACTCTATTGCTACGATACGTAGACATCTGCAATCGTTATTTCCATGCAAGGAAGTGTCGCATTTACTTTCATTTGAATCGTAGACGAGGAATGCATAGCACTTCGCAATGAATATTATATCTTATCATGAAACATAGATATGAGATGCAATATCTCGTTTTAAGAAGCATTTGAACCCTATTGCTTCGATACGTAGACATCTGGAAACGCTATTTCCTTGCAAGGAAGTGTCGCATTTACATTCATTTGAAGTGTAGACGAGGAATACATAACACTTCGCATATCATTTTATATCTTACCATGAAACATAGAAATGAGATGCGATATCGCGTTTTAAGAAGCATTAGAAAGCTATTGCTACGATACGTAGACATCTGCAAACGCTATTTCCTAGCGAGGAAGTATCGCATTCACATTCATTTGAAGTGTAGACGAGGAATACATGACACTTCGCAAATCATATTAAATCCTACCATGAAACATAGAAATGAGATGAGATATCGCGTTTTAAGAATCATATGAACTCTATTGCTACGATACGTAGACATCTGCAAACGCTATTTCCTAGCGAGGAAGTGTCGCATTCACATTCATTTGAAGTGTAGACGAGGAATACATGACACTTCGCAAATCATATTATATCTTACCATGAAACGTAGAAATGGGATGCGATATCGTGTTTTAAGAAGCATTAGAAATCTATTGCTACGATACGTAAACATCTGCAAACGCTATTTCCTTGCTAGGAAGTGTCGCATTTACATTCATTTGAAGTGTAGACGAGGAATACATAACACTTCGCATATCATTTTATATCTTACCATGAAACATAGAAATGAGATGCGATATCGCGTTTTAAGAAGCATTAGAAAGCTATTGCTACGATACGTAGACATCTGCAAACGCTATTTCCTAGCGAGGAAGTATCGCATTAACATTCATTTGAAGTGTAGACGAGGAATACATGACACTTCGCAAATCATATTAAATCCTACCATGAAACATAGAAATGAGATGCGATATCGCGTTTTAAGAAGAATTAGAAGTCTATTGCTACGATACGTAGACATCTGCAAACGCTATTTCCTTGCAAGGACATGTCGCATTTACATTCATTTGAAGTGTAGACGAGGAATACATGACACTTCGCAAATCACATTATATCTTACCATGAAACATAGAAATGAGATGCGATATCGCGTTTTAAGAAGCATTAGAACTCTATTGCTGCGATACGTAGACATCTGAATACGCTATTTCCTAGCAAGGAAGATTCGCATTTACATTCTTTTGAAGTGAATACGATGTGTACATGACACTTCGCAATGAATATTGTATCTTATCACGAAACATAGAAATGAGATGCGATATCGCGTTTTGAGAAGCACTAGAACTCCATTACTACGATACGTAGACATCTGCAAACGCTATTTCCTAGCAAGGAAGATTCGCATTTACATTCTTTTGGAGAGAATGCGAGGTTTACCTGATTCTCCGCAATGAATATTATATCTTTTCATGAAACAGAAGAGAGATGCGATATCTCGTTTTAAGAAGCATTAGAACCCTATGGCCTCGATGCGGAGACATCTGCAAACGCTATTTCCTAGCAAGGAAGATTCGCATTTACATTCTTTTGAAGTGAATACGAGGTAAACATGACACTTCAGAATGAATATTATATTTTATCGTGGAACATAGATATGAGCTGCGACATGTCGTGTTAATAAGCATTAGAGCTCTGTTGTTTCGGTACGTAGTCATCTGGATACGCTGTTTCCTAGCAAGGAAGTGTCGCATTTACATTCTTTTGAAGTGAATACAAGGTATACATGACACTTCGCAATGAATATTATATCTTATCACGAATCATATAAATGAGATGCGATATCGCGATTTAAGAAGCATTAGAACGCTATTGCTACGATACGTGGACATCTGCAAACGCTATTTCCTAGCAAGGAATAGTCGGATTTACATTCTTTTGAAGTGAATACGAGGTATACATGACACTTCGCAATGAATATTATATCTTATCACGAAACATATAAATGAGATGTGATATCGCGATTTAAGTAGCATTAGAACTCTACTGCTACGATACGTAGACATCTGCAAACGCTATTTCCCAGGAAGCAATAGTCGCATTTACATTCTTTGAAGTGAATACGAGGTATACGTGACACTTCGCAATGAATATTACATCTTATCACGAAACTCAGAAATGAGAAGCGATATCGCAATTTAAGTAGCATTAGAACTCTATTTCTTCGATACGTAGACATCTGCAAACGCTATTTCCTGGCATGGAAGTATCGCATTTACATTCTTTTGAAGTGAATACGAGGTATACATGACACTTCGCAACGAACATTACATCTTATCATGAAACATAAAAGTGAGATGCGATATCGCGTTTTAAGAAGCATTAGAACTCCATTGCTACGAAACGTAGACACCTGAAAACGCTATTTCCTAGCAAGGAAGTGGCGCATTTACATTCATTTCAAGTGAATACCAGGTGTACATGACACTTCGTAATGAATATTACATCTTATCGTTAAACATAGAAATGAGTTTGGATATCGCGTTATAAGGAGCATTAGAACTCTATTTCTTCGATACGTAGACATCTGCAAACCCTATTTCCTGGCAAGGAAGTGTCTCATTTACATTCTTTTGAAGTGAATACGAGGTATACATGACACTTCGCAATGAATATTATAATCTCATCATGACACATTGAAATGAGATGCGATATCGCGATTTATGAAGATTTAGAACTCTATTGCTTCGATACGTAGATATCTGCAAACACTATTTCCTAGCAAGGAACTGTCGCATTCACATTCATTTGAAGTGTATGCGAGGTATACATGACACTTGTCACGTCACGGGTCCGGAAAATTGCAGGATTAACCGCGGGTAACACGTAGCCGATACTCCGAAAGTTCCGCACGATTGCGGTGGACGCTCGGTTCGAATGGGACGCGAAAACGTATCAAGACGCGAACACGGTGAGTAGAACGTCACTCACTTACCTTGAGCTGTCTTGCCTTGTTTCTAATTGCGTATCTCGTTGCAGGTAATGGAGGCGCCTTGGATCGCTGAACGGGATTATCCCTGGATACGGGCTGATTGACGGCAAGGAAATCGGCACCAGCTTCCAAGTCGGCCGGGGCTGTCGTACGGTCGACTCAGGTTGTCCAGGAACAGGCGTCGCGTCGCTGTGACACTGGAGGTTCTCCTTACAGAAGTAAGTTCTCTTGGCACCGGATGGCATGCGTGTCGGCTTCCTTGAAGCTGGATACGGCTTGCTAAGCGGCGGTGCGCTCAGAGTTTCAACTATCCGTGAACCTTGATCGCGAAAAACTCGTATGAAACCGCAAATAAATGAATTTAGAACTTAAGGGATTTGTAGAGAATTAAAGCACTGATTGACTAAATAAATGAATATATTCTAGAGTAAATCCTAAGCTTACACATTAACTGTCCCTATTCTAATTTAAAGTAAACGTTGATTATTAAAGATAAAACTAAGTCTTGGAAGATTAGAACTGGTATTGGAATTTGCAAATGGAATTAGAATGAGAACACTCCCAAGTGGAGCGGAAAAAAGCCTAAGGCAGAAGTGACTTGAGGTATCCAAATTGATTAGTCTCGGTCGCCGGCTACGACGATTCTGATCTTCCAGGCGCGCGTCCGCGACCTCCTCGGGTCGCGCGGCGCGCGTATCGCTCGGGCCCCGCGGTGGGGCGGACGGTCGGAGAAGGGAGACCGCTCGTCCCGCGTAGTGGGGCGGTCCGCGGAACGCGCGAGCCGCGCGCGTCGGGCGCTCGCTTGCGCATCGCATTTAATCTATCTTAAGACTATTTGTTCTGTTGTTCCTGTATGTACATTCGTCTGTAGTGTACTTAATCTAGAGGGATGAACTTAAGAATAAATGCTCGCGAAGTATGAGTAGCGTTCGTGAGTTGTATGAAGCTGGTCATCGGACTTGACGTGGTGGGTTCTCAGGTCTCGTTGTCTACGTGGGAGGTTAAGCGGCTGGCTTCTGGAAAGTCCGCGTTCGGCTGCCTTGGCTCGGCTGATGGACGTGTTGTCGTACTGTAACGGGACTTGTTCGGTGCGGCTGAATGCAGCTGGATATGCATAGGGCCTCGTCGGGAGCTGGGGATGATGCTGGAAGGCGGCAGGCGGAACGCCTGACGTAACACCTCCCCCCATACAAAAGGAATCTTGGCCATGCCAAGATCTCCTGACTGCATGCTGCGATCGTTGTATGCCATGTCCCTTCTGTTTTTCGCCGGTTGGCTGCCTTTCATGGTGCTGGACCTCGTTTATGATGTTGCAACGGGGTTGTTTGCTTCCCGTGTGGCGGCTTTCCTCCGTTGATTGGTCAAGACTACGTTTCCTGCTGTGGGCACTGGTTACACTACCACTCACGCTTTCAAAGTTTGTCACTATTGCATTATCAGTTCTTTCACTATTCATACTATGACCTTGCTCTCTCACGCCATTCATTCTTTTACAATGCTTAAGCTTATTCGTATGTACTATTTTACATTTGCCTTTAATGGATAACTTAACATTATTGTTCCCTAAAACCTCGATTACTCTGTAAGGTCCAACGTATTGCGATTGGAACTTGTGCTTGGTTGGCTCGCGTAAGAGAAAGACCCATTGGCCTGTTTCGAATTTTTGAATATTTGTTTTTCTATCGTAGTAGTGTTTTGATCTGCGTTTTGAATTATCGAGGTTTTCTTTCGCTAATTGTTGAGATTTTGTGATTTTATTTTGGAGGTCGGTAAGGTAGTCTGAGTACGTTTCGTTTTCTGTATTATCTTGTATTGGTGCGTCAGAAGGGACTCTGGCAATGCGTCCGAATACCAATTCATGTGGAGTGTACAGAGTTCCTTCATGAACGCTTGTATTATATGAAAAGGTCGCATATGGGAGCCATCGTTCCCAGTCGTCGGTGTCGGTAATGTAGTGTTTCAAATATTCGGTAAGGACGTGATGCGAACGTTCCACGGAACCATTGGTTTGTGGGTGGAAGGCTGTCGATTTATATTGTTTGATTCTAAATTTTATAGCTATTGCCTTGATTAAACTATTAATGAAATTAGAGCCCTGGTCTGTTAGTATACCTTTCGGGCATCCGTATATGCAAATAAATTTGGTTATTAGTGCATCCGCTATATCCACAGCTGAAGTTTGTTTGAGAGGTATTGCTATTGAGTATTTTGTTAGAAGGTCTTGGATTGTTAGTACGTTAGTATAGCCGTCAGGGGTTACGGGAAGGGGTCCCATGACGTCCATGGAGATCTTGTCGAATGCGCAGCCCGGTGTGTCCGTAAGTGTCATGGGCTGCCTGGTTTTAACGCGCACTAACTTTTCTAACTGACAACTTCTACATTTATTAATATACTCTTGTATTTGACTCTTCATGTTCGGCCAAAAGAATTTTTCTCTAATTCGCGAATATGTTTTATTTATACCTTTATGGCCTCCTACGGGTGTATCGTGATTTTCTTGTATAATTTTGTTTCTTTTTTCTTCCGGCGGAACTTGAATCAATCCTTGACATACCGTAATTTGTACCGGAGTCTCGTAAAATAGATCTTCTAGAGGTTTTTGAATCTGTGACCACGGAATGGTATCTAAATAAGTTTGGGCTATGCTAAATGTATTGAGCTGTAGTTCGTTGGTAACATCGAGCAATGATCTTAATGATTCAATGAAGATTTGAAAGTCTATTGCCCTATTCTCGTGTTCTATAATTGGTAACTGAATTTGATAACTATCGTCAATTTTTATTACTTTTGCCCTGCTAAGTGAAATGTCGGTTTTATTTGAAATAAATTTTCCCGATTTTTCTAACTCCTTTGCGCCCTTGTCGTACGGGCGTCCCGTTTGCGTTATAAATACTACAATGTTGTCACGCCTAGTAGCTAAGGTATCCCTAGAAAATTTAAATAGTGGTTCTTGCCTAATATATTCGTATGTCCCTGGAGTATACATCTCTGTCCTATCCGTCATCGTACGTGGCGTCGGTAATGTAGGAGCCGTGTTGTCGTCGGAGCAGGGAGGTGGCGGTGGCGCGGGAGATATGGTAGGTTTCTTACGTGAATAGTTTTTTGGGAAAGGATCGAAGATGTCCTCTTCTGAGGAGGAGGTTTGGATGATAGGAAAGATTTTCGCTGGGTTTCTGGACAATGCGTCTGCATTCAAGTTAGTCTTCCCTGTTTTGTATACCATTTCATAATTATATTCAGCTAATTTTAACCTCCACCGCACAAGCCTGCTGGATGGGTCCTTAACGGAATTCATCCATATAAGTGGTCTATGATCTGTAACTATTTTAAATTGATTCCCGTAGAGGTATGGACGGAAGTGGTGAATCGCGTAGATTATTGCAAGGCATTCCTTTTCGATGGTAGAATAGTTTCTCTCGGCTGAGTTTAATAAACGCGAAGTGTATGCAATGGGCAGATCTCGTCCTATTGGCCCTTGACTAAGTACTGCGCCGATGGCATCTGCCGATGCATCGGTGGTAACGACGAATGGTATCTTAAAATTGGGGTATTGTAGTATTGGTGCTTCACACAAAGAATCTCGAAGTTTGACAAACGCGTTCTCTTGATCATTCCTCCATACGAACGAGGTATCTTTTTTCAATAAATTAGTCAGAGGCTTTGCTATGTTTGAGAAGTTTGAAATAAACCGACGATAATAACCTGCTAAACCTAAGAACTGTTTTATTTGTTTTACGCTAGTCGGGCGCGGGAAGTTTCGTACGGCGCTTACTTTGGCCGGGTCGGGTTTCACGCCGTTCTCGCTTATAACGTGGCCCAGATAGCTTACCTCGCGCCTCAAGAACTGACATTTATCAGGTTGGAGGGTCAAGTTCGCCTCTCGAAGTCTCCCGGTTAATTTAGTGTATTTATTCTCGTGCTCTTGAAGAGAGCTCGCATAGAGGACGATGTCGTCCAGGTAAACAAATAATTCGTTTCCTTGAAGGCCCGAGAGTACGCTATCCATAAGTCGTTGAAAGGTAGCAGGCGCGTTTTTTAAACCAAACGGCATTCTATTGAACTCGAAATGGCCGTGCGGCGTAGAGAAGGCAGTCTTGTGGGCGTCAGCGGATTCCATTGGGATTTGATGGAATCCGCTGGCAAGATCAAAAGTACTGAAGTACTTTGCGCTTCCTAATTGATCGAGGATCTCCGTTATACAGGGTAACGGGTAGGCGTCCGCAATTGATTTTTCGTTAAGTGCCCTGTAATCGATTACGACTCGCCAACGCTTCCTCCCCTGTGAGTCGGGCTTTTTGGGCACCACCCACAGCGGAGAATTGTAAGGTGATTTCGAATGGCAAATAATGCCGTTTTCCAGTAATTTGCCTATCTGATCGCAAATTTCCTCTTTGTGCGCGGGAGGGAACCTATACTGTTTAACATTAATTGCTTGATCGTCTATCGTCGGAATTTTATGTGTAGTCGCGGTCGTACACCCTAACGGTTCTCCTTCCAGGTAATACAGATCTTGTGTTTTTTCTATAAGTTTGGTTACATGATTCCTTTCCTCGTTGTTTAAATGGTCGAGTTTAATAAGTTCTAATATGCGATTGAGGCGAGATTTCGACGGTTCTTTCCGGGTTTCGGCGATTTTATAATTTTTGATGGACGCAGTTTTTACGATTTGAGCGTAAGTTAATCCCTGCGCACTTACAGATCGAAGAGAAAATTTGCGTTCTGCGATCAACATTGGAAATGAACTTGAATTTTGTGTGGTCCCTTTCCGGGCTGAGCCGCGCGGCGCGACTAGAGATTGCGATGCGTTGACTCGATTTTTGTTTGTTTCCAAAGCCGATTTTGATTCCGTGAAAAGTGGAAACAGAGCGGGTCTGTTGTCCTCGCGTAAAGTGAGTTCCACTGGTTCCAGCCTGACTGCAGGTAAAGCGACCTCGACCGTGCTATCGGTAGAGTTTATTACTCTGGTGATCGCTTTACCCTCGCTGACCTTCACCAGGGAATTTCCAAAATATACGCCGGGCGCGATGTCCATTCTTGGAATAATGCCTTCTGAGATGTGAGAATTAATTATTCTAATTTTCAGACCGACATTCATTCGTGGCGGCAGAGAAATCTTTTCGGCGGATAGAGTACAATTTTCTGCTGATGAGGAGACCTTTCCGACGGCCTCTTGAGAGTTCTTTGAATGATTAGTAATATCTTCGGATTGTTTTGAAAAAATTTTTCGCGACGGCGAGGTTTTCCCGGCGGGTTTCTGTGGTTTTCCCGGCGGTTTTCCGATCCACTCGGCGGTCTGTCGCGGTGCTTCGGGAAAACTCGGTGAATTTTTACTTCCTACGTTTATCACCTCGCATTTAAACGGTATCGTTTGGCCGTGCCATTTTATCGTGCCTTTCGGAAACGAGATTTCCGCGTCGGCGCAAAATCCGGATCCCAAAATTCCGTCTGGGCCGAGGGGAAAGTTATCCGACACAACGTTAAATGGGACGACGCGGTTAAATAAAACTAGATTTACCGTACCTAATGTCGTTGTCTTTCCATTAGTAATACCGGTTATAACGACAGTTTCCGTACTGTCTACTCGCGCTTTTGAGGATAATGCCGAACGTTTGATGACATTAATTTCCGCACCCGTGTCTATCATGAACTCGGCGGGCTTAACTAGCGCGGCGGACGACAAGATTACGCTGGGTGTGTTGGTTTTTCCGGTAATGTTTATAGATGCTGCGTTTCGTCGTTCGTTACGGTGGGGTTCTCTAGTGCGAGAGGTCTGACACGAGGGTTGGCCTCGCGACCCGTCTCGCGGCGCGGCGGGAGGCCGTTCCCGTTTCCCGAAAATTGGGCGTTATATTGTCGCTTTCTGCACTCTTCGATATCGTGGCCGGGTGTCTTACAATATCGGCAGAACCTATCACGCGGAAAGGAGGGTCGCGGTTGTTCGGTTGCGGCCCTGGGTGTCGGCGAGTACATATTCCTGGGAGGAATATTTCGTGGCGTAGAATATTCTATACGGTTGAACGGTTGCGGTTGTCGGGTAGGGTACGATCGGGTTCGGCAATCGCGAGCGTAGTGCCCCGGGTAATTACACGCAGAACAAAAGATTTCGGGTCGCCTTTCCCGAGGTTCCGTGCGCGGTCGCACGTTCTGCAATCTCTCGCGATCGAGCTCGTATCGTTTAAATAGTTCGCGTGCGCGCGCGAACGCTTCCCGATGGTCCGTAAATGCATGGAGGGGAACTTGAACACGAATCTCGGGGATTAATCCGTCGATGAAACACCTGAGAGTTAGCTCGTCTACATTTGATGTTGCTGTCGAGGTCGTGTAGGGACTTAATCGTTCGCAATCGATGATTGCAGTGCGGAGATCCTTCACTCTACTAATATAATCTAAAATATGTTCACCGGGTTTCATAAAAGTATTCGTTAATTCACCGCGGTAATGGTCCGCTGACCTGGTCGCGCCGAAAGTGTCACGAAGGGTGTCGGTCAGTTCTGAAATAGATTGGCACGGTACGTCCTCGACAGCCAGGTAAGCGCGACCCTTCAATTTGCTTTTGAGTAATCTACTGAAAGTTCGTTCGCAACCCCCAGGTATGAGCTCGTAGGCTCGTTTGCACGCTCGCGTAAACTGTAAAACTGGCATATTATGCCCGTCATATTGAGGTACGGCCTCGAGAGCTTGTTTTAACGATAGCTCGTCGTGATGCGCATTTACGGTTTCTGGCGTTTGATTTCGCGACGAAGGGGACCCGCTTGGGTGATGAAAATCGAGGGGCACTGTTTCCTGTCGCGGTGTATCTTGACTACGGCGTAAGGCCTCTAATTCGCGACGTAGTTGCTCGATCTGTTGTAACAGAGCGATATTATTATCGGCGGCTCTACTTGTGTCGGCGGTATCGGATGTACGCGCTGCGTTATCGTGAACGGAGTCCTGGAATTCTAAAGCTCGAGTTGCGCGTTTGTCGCGATCACTATCTATCGAGGTCGTGGCGGCTCGCGGCGGCTGATGTCGCGTCTTAGTCGGCGTTCGCGTCGCCATGGCTTAAACGTATCCTTTACACAGCAGAATTTCCGGAAGTGATACGCGCATATCCCACCGCTGTCACCAGAAATTCGTGTCACGTCACGGGTCCGGAAAATTGCAGGATTAACCGCGGGTAACACGTAGCCGATACTCCGAAAGTTCCGCACGATTGCGGTGGACGCTCGGTTCGAATGGGACGCGAAAACGTATCAAGACGCGAACACGGTGAGTAGAACGTCACTCACTTACCTTGAGCTGTCTTGCCTTGTTTCTAATTGCGTATCTCGTTGCAGGTAATGGAGGCGCCTTGGATCGCTGAACGGGATTATCCCTGGATACGGGCTGATTGACGGCAAGGAAATCGGCACCAGCTTCCAAGTCGGCCGGGGCTGTCGTACGGTCGACTCAGGTTGTCCAGGAACAGGCGTCGCGTCGCTGTGACACTGGAGGTTCTCCTTACAGAAGTAAGTTCTCTTGGCACCGGATGGCATGCGTGTCGGCTTCCTTGAAGCTGGATACGGCTTGCTAAGCGGCGGTGCGCTCAGAGTTTCAACTATCCGTGAACCTTGATCGCGAAAAACTCGTATGAAACCGCAAATAAATGAATTTAGAACTTAAGGGATTTGTAGAGAATTAAAGCACTGATTGACTAAATAAATGAATATATTCTAGAGTAAATCCTAAGCTTACACATTAACTGTCCCTATTCTAATTTAAAGTAAACGTTGATTATTAAAGATAAAACTAAGTCTTGGAAGATTAGAACTGGTATTGGAATTTGCAAATGGAATTAGAATGAGAACACTCCCAAGTGGAGCGGAAAAAAGCCTAAGGCAGAAGTGACTTGAGGTATCCAAATTGATTAGTCTCGGTCGCCGGCTACGACGATTCTGATCTTCCAGGCGCGCGTCCGCGACCTCCTCGGGTCGCGCGGCGCGCGTATCGCTCGGGCCCCGCGGTGGGGCGGACGGTCGGAGAAGGGAGACCGCTCGTCCCGCGTAGTGGGGCGGTCCGCGGAACGCGCGAGCCGCGCGCGTCGGGCGCTCGCTTGCGCATCGCATTTAATCTATCTTAAGACTATTTGTTCTGTTGTTCCTGTATGTACATTCGTCTGTAGTGTACTTAATCTAGAGGGATGAACTTAAGAATAAATGCTCGCGAAGTATGAGTAGCGTTCGTGAGTTGTATGAAGCTGGTCATCGGACTTGACGTGGTGGGTTCTCAGGTCTCGTTGTCTACGTGGGAGGTTAAGCGGCTGGCTTCTGGAAAGTCCGCGTTCGGCTGCCTTGGCTCGGCTGATGGACGTGTTGTCGTACTGTAACGGGACTTGTTCGGTGCGGCTGAATGCAGCTGGATATGCATAGGGCCTCGTCGGGAGCTGGGGATGATGCTGGAAGGCGGCAGGCGGAACGCCTGACGTAACACACTTGGCAATGAATATTATATCTTATCACGAAACATAGAATTGAGATGCGATATCGCGTTTTAAGAAGCATTAGAACTCTATGGCCTCGATGCGGAGACATCTGCAAACGCTATTTCCTAGCAAGGAATAGTCGCACTTACATTCTTTTGAAGTGAACACGAGGTATACATGACACTTCGCAATGAATATTATAACTTATCACGAAACATATAGATGCGATGCGATATCGCGATTTAAGTAGCATCAGATCTCTATTGCTACGATACGTAGACATCTGCAAACGATATTCCCAATGAAGGAATCGTCGCATTTACATTCTTTTGAAGTGAACACGAGGTATACATGACACTTCGCGATGAATATTATATCTTATCACGTAAAATATAAATGAGATGCGATATCGCGATTTAAGTAGCATTAAAACTCTATTGCTACGATAAGTAGACATCTGCAAACGCTATTTCCTAGCAAGCAATAGTCGCATTTACATTCTTTTGAAGTGAGTACGAGGTATACATGACACTTCGCAATGAATATTACATCTTATCACGAAACTCAGAAATGAGAAGCGATATCGCGATTTAAGTAGCATTAGAACTCTATTGCTACGATACGTAGACATCTGAATACGCTATTTCCAAGCAAGGAAGTGTCGCATTTATATTCGCTTGGAGTGAATACGAGGCATACATGACATTTAGCAATGAATATTATATCTTATCACGAAACATGGAAATGAAATGCGACAACTCGTTTTAAGAAGCATTAGGACAATTTTGCTACGATACGTAGACATCTGCGAACGATATTTCCTAGCAAGGAAGATTCGCATTTACATTCTTTTGAAGTGAATACGAGGTAAACATGACACTTCAGAATGAATATTATATTTTATCGTGGAACATAGATATGAGCTGCGACATGTCGTGTTAATAAGCATTAGAGCTCTGTTGTTTCGGTACGTAGTCATCTGGATACGCTGTTTCCTAGCAAGGAAGTGTCGCATTTACATTCTTTTGAAGTGAATACGAGGTATACATAACACTAAACAATGAATATTATATTTTATCACGAAACATAGAAATGGGATGAGATATCGCGATTTAAAAAGGATTAGAAACCTATTTCTACGATACGTAGTCATCTGCAAACGCTATTTGACAGCAAGGAAGAATCGCACTTACATTCTATTGAAGTGAATACAAGGTATACATAACACTTCACAATGGATATTATATCTTATCATGAAACATAGAACTGAGATGCGATATCGCGTTTAAAGAGGGATTACAACTCTATTGCTTCGATACGTAGACATCTGTAAACGCTATTTCCTAGAAAGGAAGTGTGGCATTTACATACATTTCAAGTGTATGCGTGGAATACATAACACTTCGCAATGAATATTATATCTTATCATGAATCATAGAAATGAGATGCGATATCGCGTTTTAAGAAGCTCTAGTACTCTATTTCTACGATACATAGACGATACATCAACAGACGCTTTTTCCTAGCGAGGAAGTGTCGCATTTACATTCATTTGAAGTGAATGCGGGGTATAGATAACACTCAACAATGAATATTATATCTTATCACGAAACATAGTAATGAGATGCGATATGGCGTTTTAAGGGGCATTAGTACTCTATAGCTTCGATACAGACATATCTGGGAACGTAATTTACTAGAAAGGAACCTCCTCGCACCCCCTAGCATCAACCCCTGGACGCATGCAACCAGCCAAACTCGCCTGCAGAACCAGCAACTGGAAGTGTTCGCGCGCGCATACCTGCACGCTCTCACTCACACCGAGTTTCGCTGCCTCACTCGCACCGCCGAGTATATCTGTCTCGCTCGTACCGGGCACCAGTGTCTCACTCGCACCACCGAGTATACCTGTCTCGCCCGCACCAAGGACGGGCAGCCCTATCTCCCTCGCACCGATGATTCCGTCCTGCAGGAAGACGTAGCCGCAGCCCATCACCTGAATGGGGTCTTTTCCAATTCCGGGAACAGGATCTGCTAGAACCTATATATTCCTTCTAAGCTAGGACATACATACCATATCATGACGCATATATAAGAATTCCTAGATCTAAGTTACACTAAGTAAGATGCGTCCGGCCAGCGGCATGCGCCGCTAGCCCCACCACGAGCCGCGAGTCCCCACTCGCTGGACCGCGCGCTCTCCGCCTCGAGACGCGAGTCCCCCACTCTCGGGACCGCGATCTCCCTACCGCCAGCCTCCACGACCGTAGCGCCCCGCGAACCGAGGAGGTCAGACACGCGTCTCCAGAGCACACACTCTGACTCGAGATCTCCTACCGAGGAGTCGAAACCTCTAGTTCTAGATCGTTAGCCACCTCAATGTGGGGTTCAGGCATCGTATTTCTATTTCCATTTTATCTTAGTCTTAGTCTTAGAATAATTCCAGTTCTTGTATACTTTAAACCTAGAATATATTTTATTTTTACTTTTACTATATCCAAGTACAAGTTCTTTTACCAAGTCTACTATTTCCACATCCATTAATTTTATCAAGAGTTTACAATACTAGTTCTACTTTTAACATTACATGTAACTACGAATTCTTCCACGGGTTCTTCCGTACAACTGGTGTTGCTCTTCATCAAACTGAAGGAGTATAGAAATCGGCTCTGTGACGTTGAGACCGCCGCCTATCCTTCAGATCTTAGTCGAAAGTACAGAAAAACCTGGTGAATGGATCGTGCTTCCGGTTTGCGAAGAACGCGACGTGCGAGTAGGAAGAATTTCATACGATCACTTGTGCGTGAATATTTGGAGGGAGTTCCGAGAGTCCTCGTATACCAGTGACCTGCCTTCGCACCAGTCCAGACGTCGCTTTTCGAAGCGACCGTCGACGCTTCCGATCCAGACACCACGACGCATCACGCTGATTCTGCCACATTCAGCATCATCGCTGAATTCCAACCACCGTCCTCCTCTTCGCTGGCGACTGATCGAGATTTCCGAAGCAGCCAACAGAACGAAATCCGCTACGATCCCAGAGAACGATCTTCCACGCCGTTTCTACGTACAAATCAAGAGAGAAGTCATCGAAAGGTAGGGTCATTTCCTTATTATCGCGAGTGTTTTCGCTAGTGTCGCGTCAGCCGAAATTGTCGGACCCGGTCTTAATGCGTTCCCGCGGACAGAATTACCGAAAAATAGGCTCGTGTCGTAAAGCCTCCGGAGCAACGGAAAATAGTTTCGCCGGACGTGACACCTCGTATTCACTTGAAAATAATGTAAATGCAGCACTTCCTTGCTAGGAAATAAGGTTAGCAGATATCCACGTATCGAAGAAATAGATTTATAATGCTTCTTGAATCGCCACATCGCATCTCATTTCTATGTTTCATCATAAGATATAATATTCATTGCGAAGTCTCATGTATGCATCGTATTCCTCACAAGAGAATGTAAATGCGACACTTCCTTTCAAGGAAATAGCGTTTGCAGATGTCTACGTACCGATGCAATGGAGTTCTAATGCTTCTTAAATCGCGATATCGCAATACATTTCTATGTTTCATGATAAGATATAATATTCATTCCGAAGTGTCATGTATACCTCGTATTCACTTCAAAAGAATGTAAGTGCGACACTTGCATGCTAGGAAATAGCGTTTGCAGATGTCTACGTATCGTAGCAATAGAGATTTAATGCTTCTTAAAACGCGATGTCGCATCTCATTTCTATGTTTCATGATAAAATATAATATCTATTGCGAAGTGTCATGTATACCTCGTACTCACTTCAAAAGAATGCAAATGCCACACTTCTTGGCTAGAAAATTGCGTTTCTAGATGTCTACGCATCGAAGCAATAGATTTCTAACTCTTTATAAAACGCGATATCGCATATCAATTCTAAGTCACATGATAAGGTGTAAATTCAATGCAACGCGTTATGTATATCTCCTCTACACTTCAAATGAATGTAAATGGATCACTTCCTTGCTACGGAATATCGTTTCTATATCTGAAGGTTTAGAAGCACTAGAGTTCTAATGCTTCGTAAAACACGGCTGCCCATCTTACTTCTATATTTCATGATAAGATGTAATATTCATAGCATCGCGTTATGTTTATCTGCTTCTGCATATGAATTGAGTGTGAACCCTACACTTTCTTGCCCGGGGATAGCGTTTCTAGATGTCCAGGTGCCGAAGCATTTAATTTGTCATACTTCATGCACCTCAATATTGCATTTCATATAAACAGTTCAAAGTAAGTTGGAAGGTTGTAAAGCTCTACGCATCGCATTATGCTTATCTGCTTTTGTGCTTTATAATGCTCTGGGATGTGAGAAGGTCCTCAACCATCCTTAACCCCCTAAAGAGAAGTCAAAAGTCCAGCGGCCCTGCAGGTGGGCCATGGGAGCGCGGCGCGCGATGCGCTACGCAATTTAAATGATCAGGAGGATCCCCTCAGGGACGCCCAAGGGGGCGAGAAGAGGAAATCGCCGAAATCCACTGATCGATGGACTCGAACAATACCGAAGCCTACAGCCTACTCCACCAAGGAGCCCCGAGGAGGATGCAGGAGACCCGAGGACCACCAGCGAATTCAAGGAACCTGAAGAAGAAAACGTGAGAGCTTATTCGCTAAAGCGTCCCATTTCTTGTGTCGCATATTGTATATTGTATCTTATATCGTGAAGCGAGTTATGATACCCGGTAATTTGCGGCGTGTTGCGTAGTTTCCCGTAGCCCTTCTTAGTTAAACCCACGTCGAGACCATAAATAAACATGCCGTGACTTCAGTATCTCGCTACCTGAGTGTGTGTACTTGGCTAGGCGTAGTCGAGAGGAGGACCATTTCGAAGTTTCAAGGGTTGTTCCGCCCCAGGGTTCCCGGGGTCGTGTAGTCTATCCCTTTGCTACTTTCTGAGCAGCTGGCGCCCAAGAAAAGTTGTACGTGAGCGGATACCTTGGAACGATAGATCGCTTTAGATTAAAGTACGTTTTACACCTTAAAGCATTTAGATAATTAACCCCTTCGAGCTTCCCTGACTTACTATATATAGGTTTCCGTCACAACTAATAGGAACCATCACTTTACGTAGATAAATAGAACACACATAGTTTTAAACGTAGAACTGAGAATTTGAGAACTTACTTTGAAACGTTAGTAGTGAGAAATTCCATCGGATTTCATAGAAATTCAGAACCTACTTGCTATGAACCGTAGACGGATAAGGGCCATCGCGTTGCTTAGAACTTTAGAACTTGCTTACTTCAACAAAGATTTCTATTGGCTTCGTCCGTTCTTTTAGAAGAGTTTTTGATAAACTACATACTTTTCACGCTTCTGATATCTTTGAAAGTTCGCGAGATGTAATCGTTTAAGTTTTAAAATGATTACTTAGTGTGGATTATTATTTAGTAACTCGCTCATAAACGAGTCTGCATAGGATTTAATCCATAAGTTTTTAAGCCTGGAATTTATGCAGTTATTTGTTATTCATTTATTGCTCAAACGACAAAGATTCTGACCACTTCAAAATGGTTGACTTTCATCAATTTTCTTTAAAATTGAAATACTGCCCAACTGCTTGCATTAAAGACTGTAATTAAAGCTTTCGAAATATTTTACCTCTTATAGATGAATTCTGGAATTGAAATTGAATGTTTGACTTTTCTAGCTCCTGTTTAGACATCTTTCTATTGGAATGTTCAAGTATTTTTCATATTCGTAATTATTAAAAATGTTTTACTTGATTGTTTTATTTAATATTTAGACTTTTCTGAGAAATATTTTTTATCGTAATGAACTATATAATTGCAATTATAATTCTTTATGAAGTAATAATAACAGAAAGGTATGTATCCATTCTTGTAGTTTTGTAAAGAGTATTTAATCTTACTATCTAAAATGAAACATTGAGATCTGTTTACAATCTAATGGAATTTAATTACCTTTTGATTCAAATTCACAATGATAATCTTCCATAGTTCAACAATTTTGTGAGCTGTCCTCAGGAATCCGCAGCTCAGTACTTATAAAATGAACGACACAAAGAACAGCCTAACCAAACGTATTCGAACCGATTTTTCAATACTAATCTTATCATGTTTAACTTATGCTGCAAACTATTGAAATGCCCTTCGAAAAGTGTTTATTCACAGTGAAGTAAACGGTAAGTATTACGCCTTCCACAACTGTTTACAATACGTATGTTTCATTTACTATCAAAACCGTGATTATTATCGCCTTTCTTTACTTTTTGTAACCTTCAATGCCTTCATGTTACAGATCGTTAAACTTGCTATAAAATGCTCTATCGTATTACGGAAGAATGGACATACCATTTCATTTTAAAAAATGAAGGTAACCTTCATATGTCCAACATAACTACACTTACAAAAAAACTATTTTCATCAACGGATGGCCCCTTTGTACTATGCAATTTTATATTAGCAAAAACTTCTATGAAACTTATAGTTTCGTGGATATCTGAGGTGCTAATCATTACTGCCCCACCCTGTATATTGTTATGGATGTGTCCAACAAGGCAACGATGAACAGAGTTAAATTTAATATTATGATGTTTATTATTTTACTTATAGTATATTTGTTTTTCTGGAATTTTGCCAAAAAACAATGTTCACGATGTCGACAGATGAATATATTTGCCTTAGAATTACAAGAGCCAACAATTTCGAAAGTAGAATATTACTTTACTTCGCTAACCGAATCATTGCAAACGTTAAGCAAAGTGCGTGCCTTTCAAAACAGTCAGATGCAAATTACGATACAACGTTTCCAAGAAATGGTACGTGCCACTGTTTTTTAATTTCCGTTTATTTAATCAAAGGAAATTTAATTGAAATATCCGCAAAATTTGAGGACAAGAAGTTATTGTAATTTTACGCAACATATATGATGGTGATAAAGGATAAGTATACGGAACTGAAAATGGAAAGTAGCGAACAGAAAAAGAAACTGATGGAGCTACAAAGTAGATTGATACATCCGTCAAATAATGATTCTAGGTTAATAAAATCTGTTAATTAAAGAACTATTGCAAAAATCAAGTATAATCAATATTACTTCTGCTCAAAGGCTATAATAGAATTGGACCGAAATGGGTACAAAACAGGCAATTATATCTATACGTTCTATTCTATGCAAAGGCAAATATTTCAAAGAGAAAAGATGTGTTACTTACAAATTACTTATGTTCCTAGATATCTCACTAATTCAGGCTTCTTGTCTTGCAGAACTTATCATTCATGTAACATGTAAAGGGGTCGAAGAATAGTAAAAGATTTTTATATTTCATAGCCTCACTTGATACGTCGATTGGATCACGTAAAATATCGGACATTAATTGCGTCTACATCTTCAGACCTTAAATATATAATTGCAACAACATATTTAATAGCGTTTTAATAACATTTTTCTAATTGTTTATATCTATGTCTAATAAAAATATATTAATCGAATAAGTTGCTTTACCAAAGAATAAAAGTATCTGAGGCTTACAAATCGGAGCATTACGTAACAAACGTGCATCACATATATAATATTACATGTAACAAAAGATGAAGACCAAAAAGATCGTACATAAGTTGAATCCACAATGCGGTCATAGAGATACAGAAACGGCAAAAATGCCAAACAATAATTTAAAAAAATCAAAAAGGGGGAAGTGAAAATCCATCTCCTTGACGATGATAAGGAACAAGTTTGCCTCATACACTACAATATCCCAAACAGCCAGCGATTGGCACGCCAATGACAACGGATGGAACGAATTCCGTAACAGAACTGTGCTAACGAAGTGCTCCTACTCAGCTTGCGAAATGGCATACTGTTAGTACTGGGGCGGCATTCGTATCACGGCACTATTAAAGCACCGAGATATACCACACGGGCTACACGGCCGTGACAATGACAGTATCAGCTCACCATAGCTACACGCGTGGTTGTAGCGTAGGCTGACATTTACTAATGGGGAAGCTGTTTCCATAAAAATTATAAGCAAATATGAAAAATGACTAAACTGTGCAATTTATATATTTTCATTCCAAAATAGATACACCGGCACAAAACAAAGATATAAGAACTCGATTTAATTATTTTCTATAAACTAGCTCGATAGGGCGATTTTTTCCATAAAGTCGATAATTACTTTGTCATAAAAATATATACACTTATTTTATATATATTTTCTTCAATTTATTGTTACAAATTCATGCAATTGAGGGTTACATTAAATACGATCACAGCATGTTATTTCAAAAATTACACAAGGCGAAGTTAGGGACGCAACAGCATGAATTTTTATTTTATAAGTAATATTTTTTTTATAAATAATATTTTTAGTCTATGATGGATTGAAAGAAATATATACGACTCGCTCAATAACTATAAATATAGGAAAACGACCATCAAAATGTCTATCAATACTCATATGCTGAACATCTACTGACATCTAACGGTTCTAATTTGTATGAAAGCACAGGTTCCCCATTGCCAAATGTGATCCTGCGTCATTGCTGAGGAGATTCATGAATGGAGCGACGATACGCGTTTCACCATGGTGCTGGTGCTGCGCGATTCGCTTGTCTAGAACGTGCTGGTAACACGTTCTGGCATTTTACTCAACGAATCCGGTCACAGATGACTACGAATCGGTTGACACTCCTCGGAAGTGGCAATATAGTGCCGGCATGGTGTCGATACCATCTTGCCGTTTGTTATCTGGGATGCTTTTTAGTGCATTAATCGGAATTGAATTTGAACACATAGCTACTTAATCGCAAATTTGTATGTACTGTGACGTGGTGAAGTCACAAGGCTCGCGCACCCCCCCCCCCCCCCCCCCCCCGCCTGCTTCGGTTAGACTAGCTCGCAGATCACCACCCATGCGAGAAGCGCGACACGGATCATCGCGATAGCTGTATTTGCGAGGAGCGTGAAATACACGATGGTAGAACATTCCCCCCCCCCCCTCGTTCGTTTCTCTCTCTCCGTTCTACGGATTAGACTGGCGAGCTGATGGAAGAAGCGACCCATAAGATGCCTCTTCGGCAGATAATAAGACCGCAGGTTCGCGGAAAGGCTGTGCGCCGAGGTAGTGTGACGGGCTCAACGGTGGAGGAGTCGGGAAGTGAGCAAGAAGAGACCCTGAAGCACGAAGGATAGGATCCAGAGCTCTGCAACGATAAGACCGCTTCCATAGTCCATGGAGACAAACAGGATGGTTCTCGGGTGCGAGAAGGACCTCTACCCCTCCCCATTAGAACTCTATTGCTCCGATACCTAGACATCTGGAAACGATACTCCCTAGCAAGGAAGTGTTGCATTTACATTCTTTTGACGTGTAGACGAGAATACATAACACTTCGCAATGAATATTATATCCTATCATGAAAAATAGAAATGAGATGCGATATCGCGTTCTAAGAAGCAGTAGAACTTTATTGCTTCGATAGGTAGACATCCGGAAACGCTATTTCCTAGCCAGGATGTGTGGCACTTACATTCTTTTGACGTGTAGACGAGAATACATGACACTTCGCGATGAATATTATATCTTATCATGAAAAATAGAAATGAGATGCGATATCGCGTTCTAAGAAGCATTAGAACTTTATTGCTTCGATAGGTAGACATCCGGAAACGCTATTTCTTAGCCAGGATGTGTGGCATTTACATTCTTTTGAAGTGTGGACGAGGTATACATGACACTTCGCAATGAAGATTATATCTTATCATGAAACATAGAAATGAGATGCGATATCGCGTTCTAAGAAGCATTAGAACTCTATTGGTTCGATACGTAGACATCTGTAAACGCTATTTCCTCGCAAGGAATTGTCGCATTTAAATTCATTTGAATTGCAGACGAGGTACAAGTGACACTTCGCAATGAATAATAGATCTTATCATGAAACATTGAAATGAGATGCGATATCGTGTTTTAAGAAGCTTTAGAACTCTATTGCTTCGATACGTAGACATTTGCAAACGCTATTACCTAGCAAGGAAGTGTCGCATTTACATTCCCTAGATGTGAATACGAGGAATACATGACACTTCGCAATGAATATTATATCTTGTCATGAAACGTAGAAGTGAGATGCGATATGGCGTTTTAAGCAGTATTAGAACTCTATTGCAACGGTACGTAGACAAATGCAAACGCTATTTCCTAGCATGGATGTGCAGCATTTACTTTCTTTTGATGTGAATACGAGGCATACGTGAGATTTCGCAATGAATATTATAACTTATCACGAAACATAGAAATGAGTTGCGATATCGCGACTTAAGCAGCATAAGGACTCTATTGCTACGATACAATAGACATTTGCAAACGCTATTACCTTGCAAGGAAGTGTCGCATTTACATTCTTTAGATGTGAATACGAGGAATACATGATACTTCGCAATGAATATTATATCTCATCATGAAACTTAGAAATGAGATGCGATATCGCGTTTTAAGAAGTGACAGCACTATATTTCTACGATACGAAGACATCTACAAACGCCATTGCCTAGCAAGGAAGTGGTCGCATTTACGTTCTTTCGATGTGAATACGAGGTACGCATGACACTTCTGAATGGATATTATATCTTATCATGAAACATAGAAATGAGATGCGATATCGCGTTTTAAGAAGCATTAGAGCACTATTGCCTCGACACGTAGACATTTGCGAACGCTATTACCTAGCAACGAAGTGTCGCATTTACATTCTTTAGATGTGAGTGCGAGGATTACATGACACTTCGCAATGAATATTATATCTCGTCATGAAACGTACAAATGAGATGCGATATCCCGTTTTAAGAAGTAATAGAAATCTATTGCTTCGGTACGGAGACATCTGCAAACGCTATTTCCTAGCAAGGAAGTGTCGCGTTTAGATTCATTTGAAGTGTATGCGAGATATACATGACACATCGCAATGAATAATATATCTTATCATGAAACATAGAACTGAGGTGCGATATCCCTTTTTAAGAAGCATTAGAATTCTATTGCTTCCGTACGTAGACATCTGCAAACGCTACTGCCTAGCAAGGAAGTGTCGCATTTACATTCTTTTGAAGTGAATACGAGGTATACATAACACTAAACAATGAATATTACATCTTATCACGAAACATAGAAATGAGATGCGATATCGCGATTTAGAAAGCATCAGAACTTTATTTCTACGATACGTAGATATCTGCAAGCGCTACTTCCTAGCAAGGAAGTGTCGCATTTACATACATTTAAAGTATATGCGAGGTATACATAACACTTCGCAATGAATATTTTATCTTATCGTGAAAAATAGAAATGAGATGCAATATCGCGTTTTAAGAAGTATTAGAACTCTATTGCTTCGATACGTAAACATCTGCAAGCGCTAATTACTAGCAAGGAGGTGTCGCATTTACATTCATTGCAAGTGTAGACGAGGTATACATGCCACTCCGCAATGAATATTATATCTTATCATGAAACATAGAAATGAGATGCGACATCTCGTTTTAAGAAGTATTAGAACACTATTCTTACGATACGTGGTCATCTGGAAACACTATTTCCTAGCAAGGAAATGTCGCATTTACATTCTTTTGAAGTGAATACGATGTATTCATGACACTTCGCAATGAATATTATATCTTATCATGAAACATAGAAGTGAGATGCGATATCGCGTTCTAAGAAGCTTTAGAACTCTATTGCTACGATACGTAGACATCTGCAAACGATATTACCTAGCATTTGAAGTGTCGCATTTACATTCTTTTGAAGCGAATACGAGGTATACGTCACACACCACAATGAATTTTATATCTTATCATGAATCATAGGAATGAGATGCGATATCGCGTTGCATGAATCGTTGGAATCCTATTGCTACGATACGTAGACATCTGCAAACGCTATTTCCTAGCAAGGAAATGTCGCATTTACATTCTTTTGAACTGAAAACGAGGTATACATGACCCTTCGCAATGAATATTATATCTTATCATGAAACATAGAAATTAGGAGCGATATCGCTATTTAGGAAGCATTAGAACTCTATTGCTTCGATACGTAGATATCTGGAGACGCTATTTCCTAGGAAGGAAGTGTCGCATGTACATTCAATTGAAGTGAATACGAGGTATACATGACACTTCGCTATGAATATTATACCTTATCATGAAAGATATAAGTGAGATGCGATATCGCTTTATAAGCAGTATTAGAACGCTATGGCAACGATACGTAGACATATGCAAACGCTATTTCCTAGAAAGGAAGTGTCGCATTTACATTTTTTTGAAGTGAATGCTAGGTATACATAACACTCCACAATGAATATTATATCTTACCATGAAACACAGAAATGAGATGCGATATCGCGTTTTAAGAAGCATTCGAACTCTATTGCTACGATACGTAGACACCTGCAGACGCTACTTCCTAGCAGGGAAGTGTCGCATTTACATTCTTTTGAAGTGAATGCGGGTTATACATAACATTGCACAATGAATATTATATGTTATCATGGAACATAGAAATGAGATGCGATATCGCGATTTACGATGCATTCGAACTCTGTTGCTTTGATACGTAGACATCTGCAAACGCTATTTCCTGGCAAAGAAGTGTCGCATTTACATTCACTTGAAGTGTATGCGAGGTATACACGACACTTTGCAAGAATATTGTATCTTGTCAGGGAACATAGAAATGAGATGCGATATTGCGTTTTGAGAAGCGTTAGAACTCTACTGCTTCGATACGTAGACATCTGCAAACGCTACTGCCTTGCTAGGAAGTGTCGCATTTACATTCTTCTGAAGTTAATACGAGGTATACATGACACTTCGCAATCAATATTATACCTTATCATGAAAGATAAATGTGAGATGCGATATCGCGTTTTAAGCAGTATTAGAACGCTACTGCAACGATTCGTAGACATATGCAAACGCTATTTCCTAGCATGGAAGAGTCTCATTTACTTTCTTTTGAAGTGAATACGAGGTATACGTAACATTTCGCAATGAACATTATATCTTATCTCGAAACATAGAAATGAAATGCGACATCTCGTTTTAAGATGCATTAGTACTCTTTTGCTACGATTCGTAGATACCTGGAGACGCTATTTCCTAGGAAGGAAGTGTCACATTTACATTCTTTTGTTGTGAATACTAGGTATACATGACACTTCGCAATGAATATTATTCCTTATCATGAAACATAGAAATGAGATGCTATATCGCGTTTTATGAATCGTCAGAACTCTGTTGCTTCGATACGTAGACATCTGCAAATGCTATTTCCTATAGAAGTGGAGTGTCGCATTTACATTAATATGGAGTGTATGCGAGATATAAGTGACACTTCGCAATGAATATTATATCTTATCATGAAACATTGAAATGAGTTTCGATTTCGCGTTTTAAGAAGCATTAGGACACTATTGCTTCGATACGGAGACATCTGCAAACGCTATTTCCTAGCAAGGAAGTGTCGTATTTAGATTCATTTGAAGTGAATACGAGGAATAAGTGACACTTCGCAATGGATATTATATCTTATCATGAAATATAGAAATCAGATGCGATATCGAGTTTTAAGAAGCATTGGAACTGTATAGTTACGATACGTAGATATCTGGAGACGCTATTTCCTAGAAAGGAAGTGTCGCATTTACATTCATTTGAAGTGTAGACGAGGAATACGTAACACCTCGCAATGAATATTATATCTTATCATGAGACATAGAGATGAGATGCGATATCGCGTTTTAAGGATAATTAGAACTCTATAGCTTCGATACAGAGATATCTGGGAACGTAATTTCCTAGAAAGGAAGTGTCGCATTTTGTGACGTCAGGCGTACCGCCTTCCACCCATCAACCTCCTCGCACACCCCAGCATCAACCCCTGGACGCATGCAACCAACCAACCCTCGCCTGCAGAACCAGCAACTGGAAGTGTTCGCGCGCGCAAACCTGCACGCGCTCACTCACACCGATTTCCGCTGCCTCACTCGCACCGCCGAGTATACCTGTCTCGCTCGTACCGGGCACCAGTGTCTCAATCGCACTACCGAGTATACCTGTCTCGCCCTCACCAAGGACGGGCAGCCCTATCTCCCTCGCACCGTGGATTCCGTCCTGCAGGAAGACGTAGCCGCAGCCCATCACCTGAATGGGGTCTTTTCCAATTCCGGGAACAGGATCTGCTAGAACCTATATATTACTTCTAAGCTAGGACGTACATACCATATCATGACGCATATATAAGACTTCCTAGATCTAAGTTACACTAAGTAAGATGCGTCCGGCCAGCGGCATGCGCCGCTAGCCCCACCACGAGCCGCGAGTCCCCACTCGCTGGACCGCGCGCTCTCCGCCTCGAGACGCGAGTCCCCCACTCGCAGGACTGCGATCTCCCTACCACGAGCGTCCGCGACCGTAGCGCCCCGCGAACCGAGGAGGTCAGAGACGCGTCTCCAGAGCACACACTCTGACTCGAGATCTCCTACCGAGGAGTCGAAACCTCTAGTTCTAGATCGTTAGCAACCTCAATGTGGGGTTCAGGCATCGTATTTCTATTTCCATTTTAACTTAGTCTTAGTCTTAGAATAATTCCAGTTCTTGTATACTTTAAACCTAGAATATATTTTATTTTTACTTTTACTATATCCAAGTACAAGTTCTTTTACCGAGTCTACTATTTCCACATCCATTAATTTTATCAAGTGTTTATAATACTAGTGCTACTTTTAACATTACATTTAACTACGAATTCTTCCACGGGTTCTTCCATACAACTGGGGTTGCTCTTCATCAAAATGAAGGAGTATAGAAATCGGCTTTGTGACGTTGAGACCGCCGCTTATCCTTCAGATCTTAGTCGAAAGTACAGAAAAACCTGGTGAATGAATCGTGCTTCCGGTTTGCGAAGAACGCGACGTGCGAGTAAGAAGAATTTCATACGATCACTTGTGCGTGAATATTTGGAGGGCGTACCGAGAGTCCTCGTATACCAGCGACCTGCCTTCGCACCAGCCCAGACGCCGCTTTCCGAAGCGACCGTCGACGCTTCCGATCTGGACACCACGACGCATCACGCCGATTCTGCCACATTCAGCATCATCGCTGAATTCCGACCGCCGTCCCCCTCTTCGCTGGCGACTGATCGAGATTTCCGTAGCAGCCAACAGAACGAAATCTGCTACGATCCCAGCGAACGATCCTCCACGCAGTTTCTACGTACAAATCGAGAGAGAAGTCATCGAAAGGTAGGGTCATTCCTTTATTATCGCGAGTGTTTTCGCTAGTGTCGCGTCAGCCGAAATTGTCGGACCCGGTCTTAACGCGTTCCCGCGGACCGTAAGTGTTCCCTCGTGTCGTAAAGCCTCCGGAGCAACGGAAAATATTTTCACCGGACGTGATACCTCGTATTCACCTCAAAAGAATGTAAATGCGACACTTCCTTGCTAGAAAATAGCGTCGCCAGCTATCTACGTATCGTAGCAATAGAGTTCTAATGCATCTTAAAACGAGATGTCGCGTCCCATTTCAATGTTTCATGATAAGATATAACATTCATTGCGAAGTGTCATGTATACCTCGTATTCACATCAAAAGAATGTAAATGCGACACATCCTTGCTAGGAAATAGCGTTTCCAGATGACTACGTATCGAAACAATAGAGTTCTAATACTTCTTAACACGAGACATCGCATCTCATTTCTATGTGTCGTGAAAAGATATAATATTCATTGCGAAGTGTCATGTATACCTCGTATTCACTTCAAGAGAATGTAAATGCTACAGTTCCTTGCGATTATATAGCGCTTGCAGATGTCTACGTATCGCAGCAATGGAGTTCTAAAGCTCCTTAAAACGCGATATCGCATCTCATTTCAATGTTTCGTAATAAGATATAATATTCATTGTGTAATGTTATGTATACCTCGTATTCACTTCAGTGGAATGTAAATGCGACACTTCCCTGCTACGAAATAGCGTTTGCAGATTTCTACTGAAGCGGCTGCGCTGCTTCAGTTTTCTGCTGTGCTGTAAAGATGGAGGAAGAAAGAAGGAAGGAAAAGAGAGGGGAAGAACGTTTCGTCCTGGGCCTGCTAGTGGACTCATCAGTAAGGCTACCTAGCAGGCCCTGCCTTAGACGCTGGGATATTAGGGACAGTTCGGAACTTCTATATATTGGAAACGATGGGCCATCGGGTACTTTCAGGAAAGTGTAAATGGTGCTGTCCCTCTAGTGGCGAGTGCCGCCACATCACCCCCTTGCCAGTGGTGAACGATATCCAGCTGTGCGTCTTCGTTCTTCAAGGTGTTCCCTCAGGTGCGACGATGTGCGTAGAACCTCGTATTGGTTGATTACTGGGTGTAGAATCCGCGATGCCATGTCTGCTGCTCCCTCGGAGCGCGGCGATTGCCGCGGTGCTCAAGCCTAGCCGGTGAGCGCGCTGTGAGAATACTAGCGCTGTGCAGTCGTATACTCTGCTGTCCTAGGATTGCCCGTGTGTAAACGACGAAATTCGTCGCGCGTTGTGGTAATTGCCGGAAAGTCCCAGTGATCCTTGCCTGCAGGTCCGGACTCCTGCGAGATCTTCGTGGGCTCGGCGTAGAGGCGTGGCCACCCTAGGAGAGGGGTTACGATATCGGCGTGCTGCGGCGGTACCCAAGGCCCATAGATGAATACTTCATCCTCCCAGATGTTCTGGGCGAGATTGTCGTCGCAGGTGGTATGCTCGACGAGCTGCTCCTTGTCTTCCTGTGTCGTAGTAGGCAGCGTGTCCATATCACGTCGGGGTCACCAATTGAAGCGGCTGCGCTGCTTCGGTTTTTTGCTATGCTGTAAAGATGGAGGAAGAAAGAAGGAAGGAAAAGAGAGGGGAAGAAAGTTTCGTCCTGGGCCTGCTAGTGGACTCATCAGTAAGGCTACCTAGCAGGCCCTGCCTTAGACGCTCGGATATTAGGGACAGTTCGGAACTTCTATATATTGGAAACGATGGGCCATCGGGTACTTTCAGGAAAGTGTAAATGGTGCTGTCCCTCTAGTGGCGAGTGCCGCCACACTACGTATATTAGCAATAGAGTTCTAATGCTTCTTAAAACGCGATATAGCTCCTCATTTCTATGTTTCATGATAAGATATAATATTCATTGTGGAGTGTTATGTATACCTCGTATTCAGTTCAAAAGAATGTAAATGCGACACTTCCTTGCTAGGAAATAGCGTTTGCAAATGTCTACATAACGTAGCAATAGAGTTCTAATACTAGTTAAAGCCCCATATCGCATCTCACTTCTGTGTTTCACGATCAGATATAATGTTCATTGCGAAGTGTCATGTATTCTCGTCTACACTTCAAATGAATGTAAATGCGACACTTCGTTGCTAGGAAATAGCGTTTGCAGATGGCTACGTATAGTAGCATTAGAGTTCTTATGCTTTTTAAGACGGGATATCGCATCTCATATCTATGTTTCATGATAAGATATAATATTCATTGAGAAGTGCTATGTATACCTCGTATTCGTTTCAAAAGAATGTAAATGCGACACTTCCATGCTAGGAAATAGCGTTTGCCAATGTCTACGTATCGTAGCAATAGAGTTATAATGCTTCATATATCGCGATATGGCATCTCATTTCTATGTTTCATGATAAGATATAATATGCATTGTGAAGTGATATGTATACCTCGTATTCACCTTAAAAGAATGTAAATGCGATACTTCCTCTCTAGGAAATTATGTTCCCAGATGTCTACCTATCGCAGCAATAGAGTTCTAATGCATCGTAAAACGCGATATCGCATCCCATTTCTGTGTTTCATGATAGGATGTTATAATCATTGCGAAGTGTTATGTATACATCGTCTACACTTCAAGCGAATGTGAATGCCACACTTCCTTGCTAGAAAATGCGTTTCCTGGAGTCCAAGTATCGAAGCAATGGAGTTCTAATGCTCCTTAAAACGCGATAACGCATCTCATTTCAATTTTTCATGATATAATATAATATTCATTGCGATGTGCTATGTATACCTCGTCTACATTTCTAAGGAATTTGAATGCCGCACTTCCTTGCCAGGAAGTGCGTTTTCAGATGTCTACGTATCGAAGCACTAGAGTTCTAATGCTTCTTTAACCGCGATATCGCATCTCAATTCTGTGTTTCATGATAAGATATAATATTCATTGCGAAGTGTTATGTATAAGTCGTATACACTTCAAAGGAATGTAAATTGCTCACTTTCTTGCTAGGAAATGCACTTCTGGGTGTCTACGTATTGAAGCAATAGAGTTCTAATGCTTGTTTAAACGCGATATCGCATCTCATTTCTATATATCATGATAAGATATAATGTTCATTGCGAAGTGTTATGTATACGTCGGACACACTTCAAATGAATGTAAATGCGACATTTCCTTCCTAGGAAATAGCGTTTCCAGATGTCTACGTATCGAAGCAATAGATTTCTAATGCTTCAGATAACGCGATATCGCATCTCAATTCTATGTTTCATGATGAGATATAATATTCATTGCGAAGTTTCATGTATACCTCGTCTATGCTTCAAAAGAATGCAAATTCCACTCTTCCTTCCTAGGAAACGGCGTTTCCAGATGTCTACGTGTCGAAGCAATAGAGTTCCATTACTTCTTAAGACGCGATATCGCATCTCATTTCTATGTTTCATACTAAGATATAATATTTATTACGAAGTGTTATGTACACCACGTCTACACTTTAAGATAATGTAAATGCCACACTTCCTTGCTAGGAAATGCGTTTCCAGTTGTCTACGAATCAAAGCATTAGAGCTCTAATGAGTCTTAAAACGGGATATCGCATCTCAGTTCTATGTTTCATGATTAGATATCTTATTCATTGAGAGATGTTATGTATACCTCGTGTACACTTCAAAAGAATGTAAATGTCACACTTCCTTCCTTCGAAATAGCGTTTCCAGATGTCTACGTATCGAAGAAGTAGAGTTCTAATTCTTCTTGAAACGCGATATCGCATCTCACTTCTATGTTTCATGGTATGATATAATATTCATTGCGAAGTGTCATGTATACCTCCCATACACTTCAAATGAATGTAAATGCGACACTTCCTTCCTAGGACGTAGCATTTCCAGATGTCTACGTATCGAAGTAATAGAGTTCTAATGCTTCTTAAAACGCGATATCGCATCTCATTTATATGTTTCATGATAAAATATAGTATTCATTGTGCAATGTTATGTATACCTCGCATTCACTTCAAAAGAATGTAAATGCGACACTTCCTTGCTAGGATATAGCGCTTGCAGATGTCTACGTATCGTAGCAATAGAGTTCTAATGCTTCTCAAATCGCGATATCGCTTCTCATTTAATGTCTCATGATAAGACATAATATTCATTGCGAAGAGTCATGTATACCTCGTATTCACATCAAATGCGTGTAAATGCGACTCTTCCTTTTTAGGAAATACCGTTTCCAGATGTCTACGTATCGAAGCTATAGAGTTCTGAAGCTTCTTGAAACATGATATCGCATCTCATTCCTATGTTTCATGATGAGATCTATTATTCATTGCGGAGTGTCACTTATACCTCGTATTCACTTCAAATGAATGTAAACACGACACTTCCTTCCTAGGAAATAGCGTTTGCAGATGTCTACGTATCGAGGCAAAAGTGCTCTAATGTTTCTTAAAACGCGATATCGCATCTCATTTCTATGGTTCATGATAAGATACAATATCCATTACGAAGTGTCATGTATACCTCGTATTCATTTCAAAAGGATGTAAATGCGACACTTCCTTGCTAGGAAAGAGCGTTTGCAGGGGTCTCCGTACCGAAATAATAGAGGTCTATAAATTCTTAAAACGGGATATCGCATCTCATTTCTATGTTTCATGACAAGATATAATATTCATTGCGAAGTGTCAGGTATACCTCATTTTCACTTCAAAAGAATGTAAATGCGACGCTTCCTTGCTAGGGAGTAGCGTCTGCAGATGTCTACGTATCGATGCAATAGAGTTCTAATGCTTCTTAGAACGAGATATCGCATCTCATTTCTATGTTTCATGATAAGATACAATATTCATTGCGAAGTGGTATGTAATCCTCGACTACACTTCAAATGAATGTACATGCGACACTTCCTTTCTAGGAAATTACGTTTCCAAGTGTCCACGTATCGATGCAATGGAGTTCTAATGCTTCTCTAAACGAGAAATCGAATATCATTTCTATGATTCATTATAAGATATAATATTCATTGCGAAGTGTCGTGTATACCTTGTATTTACATCAAAAGAATGTAACTGCGACACTTCCTTGATAGGAAATAACGATTCCAGATGTGTACGTATGGAAACAATAGATTTCTAATGCTTCTGAATACGACAAGCCGCATCTCATTTCTATGTTTCATGATCAGATATAATATCCATTGCGAAGAGTCATGTATACCTCGTATTCACTTCTAATGCATGTAAATGCGACTCTTCCCTTCTAGGAAACACCGTTTCCAGATGTCTACGTTTCGAATCAATAGAGTTCTATTACTTCTTAAAACGGGATATCGCATCTCATTTCTATGTTTCATGACAGGATATAATATTCATTGTGAAGTGTCATGAATTCCTCGTATTCACATGTAAAGAATGTAAATGCGACACTTCCTTGCTATGTAATAGCGTTTGCAAATGTCTACGTATCGAAGCAATAGTGCTCCAATGCTTCTTGAAACGCGATATAGCATCTCATTTCTATGTTTCATGATAAGATATAATATCCATTCCGAAGTGTCATACATACCTCGTATTCACATCAAAAGAATGTAACTGCGACACTTCCTTGCTAGGAAATAGCGATTCCAAATGTCTATGTATGGAAACAATAGATTTCTAATGCTTCTGAATACGACAAGCCACATCTCATTTGTATGTTTCATGATAAGATATAATATTCATTGCGGAGTGTCATGTGTACCTCGTATTCACTTCATAAGAATGTAAATGCGACACTTTCTTGCTAGGAAATAGCGACTACAGGTATCTACTTATCGAAGCAATAGTGTTCTAATTCTTCTTAAGACGAGATATCCCATATCATTTCTATGTTTCATGGTAAGGTATAATATTCATTGCGAAGTGTCATGTATAACTCCTATTCACTTCAAAAGAATGTTACTGCGGCAATTGCTTGCTAGGAAATAGCGTTTGCAGATGTCTACGTATCGTAGCAATAGAGTCCCAATGCTTCTCAAAACGCGATATCGCACCTCATTTCTATGTCTCATGATAGGATATAATATTCATTGTGCAATGTTATGTATACATCGCATTCCCTTCAAAAGAATGTAAAGGCGACACTTCCTTGCTAGGATATAGCGCTTGCAGATGTCTACGTATCGTAGCAATAGAGTTCTAATGCTTCTCAAATCGCGATATCGCATCTGATTTCGATGTCTCAAGATAAGATATAATATTCATTGCGAAGTGTTATGTATACGTCGTATTCGCTTCAAAAGAATGTAAATGCGACACCTCCATGCTAGGAAGTAGCGTTTTCTAATGTCTACATATCGCAGCAATAGAGTTCTAATGCTTGTTAAAACCCGATATCGCATCTCACTTCTGTGTTTCACGATAAGATATAATATTCATTGCGAAGTGTCATGTATTCTCGTCTACAAATCAAAAGAGTGTAAATGCAACACTTCCTTGCTAGAGAGTAGCGTCTGCAGATGTCTACGTATCGATGCAATAGAGTTCTAATGCTTCTTACAACGCGATATCGCATCTCATTCCTATGTCTCATGATGAGATATAATATTCATTGCGAAGTGTTATGTATACCTCGCATTCACTTCAAAAGAATGTAAATAGGACACTTCCTTGCTAGGAAATAACGTTTGCAGTTGTCTACGAATCGTAGCAATAGTGTTCTAATGCTTCTTAAAACGCGATATTGCATCTCATTTCTATGTTTCATGATAAGATATAATATTCATTGCGAAGTGTCATGTATACCTCGTATTCACTTCAAAAGAATGTAAATGCGAATCTTCCTTGCTAGGAAATAGCGCTTGCAGATGTCTACATCTCGTAGCAATAGTGTTCTAATGCTTCTCAAAACGCGAAATCGCATCTCATTTCTATGCTTCATGATAAGATATACTATTCATTGCGAAGTGTCATGTATACCACGTATTCACTTCAAAAGAATGTAAACGCGACACTTCCTTGCCAGGAAATAGCGTTTGCAGATGTCTACGTATCGAAGCAATAGAGTTCTAATTCTTCTTAATTCGTCATATTACATCTCATTTCCATGTTTCATGGTAAGATATAATATTCATTGTGAAGTGTTATGTATACCTCGTATTCACTTCAAAAGAATGTAATCGCGACAATTCCTTGCCAAGAAATAGCGTTTGCAGATGTCTACGTATCGTAGCATTAGAATTCTAATGCTCCTCTATACGCGATATCGCTACTCATTACTATGTTTCATGATAATATATAATATTCATTGTGGAGTGTTATGTATACCTCGTATGCACTTCAAAAGAATGTAAATGCGACTATTGCTTGCTAGGAAATAGCGTTTGCAGATGCCTACGTATCGTAGCAATAGAGTTCTAATGCTTCTTAGATCGCGATATCGCATCTCATTTCCATGTTTCGTGATAAGTCATAATTATCATTCCGAAGTGTCATGTATGCCTCGTACTCACTTCAAAAGAATGTAAATGCGACTATTGCTTGCTAGGAAATAGCGTTTGCAGTTGTCTACGTATCGTAGCAATAGAGTTCTAATGCTTCTCAAAACGCGATATCGCATCTCATTTCTATATTTCGTGATAAGTTATAATATTCATTCCGAAGTGTCATGTAAACCTCGAATTCACGTCAAAAGAATGTAAATGCGACTATTGCTTGCTAGGAAATAGCGTCTGCGGATGTCTACGTATCGAAGCCATAGTGTTCTTATGCTTCTCAAAACGCGATATCGCATCTCATATCTATGCTTCATGATAAGATATAATATTCATTGCGAAGTGTCATGTATACTTCGTATTCACTTCAAAAGAATGTAAATGCGACTACTGCTTGCTAGGAAATAGCGTTTGCAGATGTCTAGGTATCGTAGCAATAGCGTTCTAATGGTTCTTAGATCGCGATACCGCATCTCATTTCTATGTTTCATTATAAGATATAATATTCATTGCGAAGTGTCATGTATACCTCGTATTCACTTCAAAAGAATGTAAATGCGACTATTGCTTGCTAGGAAACAGCGTTTGCGGATGTCTACGTATCATAGCAATAGTGTTCTAATGCTTCTCAAAACGCGATATCGCATCTCATTTCTATGCTTCATGATAAGATATAATATTCATTGGGAAGTGTCTTGTATACCTCGTATTCACTTCAAAAGAATGTAAATGCGACTATTGCTTGCCAGGAAATAGCGTTTGCAGAAGTCTACGTAGCGTAGCAATTGCGTTCTAATGCTTCTTAGATCGCGATATCGCATCTCATTTCTATGTTTCGTGATAAGATATAATATTCATTCCGAAGTGTCATGTAAACCTCGAATTCACTTCAAAAGAATGTAAATGCGACTATTGCTTGCTAGGAAATAGCGTTTGCAGATGTCTACGTATCGTAGCTATAGCGTTCTAATGCTACTTAAATCGCGATATCACATCTCATTTATATGTTTCGTGATAAGATATAATATTCATTGCGAAGTGTCCTGTATACCTCGTATTCACTTCAAAAGAATTTAAATACGACACTTCCATACTAGGAAATAGCGTTTGCAGATATCTCCGCATCGAGGCAATAGGGTTCTAATGCTTCTTAAGACGCGATATCGCATCTCACTTTTATGTTACATGATAAGTTATAATATTCATTCCGATCTGTCATGTAAACCTCGAATTTACTTCAAAAGAATGTAAATGCGACTATTGCTTGCTAGGAAATGGCGTTTGCGGATGTCTACGTATCGTAGCAATATTGTTCTAATGCTTCTCAAAACGCGATATCGCATCTCATTTCTATGTTTCATGACTAGGTATAATATTCATTGCGAAGTGTCATGAATACCTTGTATTCACTTCAAAAGAATGTAAATGCGACACTTCCATGCTAGGAAATAGCGTTTGCAGATATCTCCGCATCGAGGCAATAGGGTTCTAATGCTTCTTAACATGAGATATCGCATCTCATTCCTATGTTTCATGATAAGATATAATATTCATTGCGATGTGTCACGTATACGTCGTATTTACTTAAAAAGGATGCAAATGCGACACTTCCTTGATAGAAAGCAGCGATTGGAGATGTCTACGTATCGAAGCAATAGAGTTCTAATGCTTCTTAAATAGTCATATCGCATCTAATTACTATGTTTCATGATAAGATATAATATTCATTGTGCAGTGTTATGTATGCCTCGTACTCACATCAAATGAATGTAAATGCGACACTTCGTTGCTAGGAAATAGCGTCTGCAGATGTCTACGTATCGTAGCAATAGGGTTCTAATGCAACTTAATACGCGATATCGCATCTCATTTCTACGTCTCATGATAAGATATAATATTCATTGCGAAGTGTCATGTATACCTCGTATTCCTTTCAAAAGAATGTAAATGCAACACTTCCTTGCTTGGAAGTAGCGTTTGCAGATGTCTATGTATCGAAGCAATAGAGTTCTAATGCTTCTTAGATCGCGATATCGCATCTCATTTCTATGTTTCGTGATAAGTTATAATATTCATTCCGAAGTGTCATGTAAACCTCGAATTCACGTCAAAAGAATGTAAATGCGACTATTGCTTGCTAGGAAATAGCGTCTGCGGATGTCTACGTATCGTAGCCATAGTGTTCTTATGCTTCTCAAAACGCGATATCACATCTCATTTCTATGCTTCATGATAAGATATAATATTCATTGCGAAGTGTCATGTATACTTCGTATTCACTTCAAAAGAATGTAAATGCGACTACTGCTTGCTAGGAAATAGCGTTTGCAGATGTCTACGTATCGTAGCATTAGAATTCTAATGCTCCTCTATACGCGATATCGCTACTCATTACTATGTTTCATGATAATATATAATATTCATTGTGGAGTGTTATGTATACCTCGTATGCACTTCAAAAGAATGTAAATGCGACTATTGCTTGCTAGGAAATAGCGTTTGCAGTTGTCTACGTATCGAAGCAATAGAGTTCTAGTGCTTCTTAAATCGCCATATTATATCTCATTTCTATGTTTCATGATAAGATGTAATATTCATTGCGAAGTGTCACTTATACCTCGCATACACTTCAAATGAATGCAAATGCGACACTTGCTTGCTTGGAAGTAGCGTTTGCAGATGTCTACGTATCGAAGCTATAGAGTTCTAAAGCTTCTTAAATCGCGATATCGCATTTCATTTCTATGTTTCATGATAAGTTATAATATTCATTCCGAAGTGTCATGTAAACCTCGAATTCACTTCAAAAGAATGTAAATGCGACACTTCCATGCTATTAATTAGAGCTTGCTAATGTTTACGTATCGAAGCAATAGAGTTCTAATGCTTCTTAACATGAGATATCGCATCTCATTCCTATGTTTCATGATAAGATATAATATTCATTGCCATGTGTCATGTATACCTCGTATTTACTTAAAAAGGATGCAAATGCGACACTTCCCTGATAGAAAGCAGCGATTGGAGATGTCTACGTATCGAAGCAATAGAGTTCTAATGCTTCTTAAATAGTCATATCGCATCTAATTACTATGTTTCATGATAAGATATAATATTCATTGTGCAGTGTTATGTATACCTCGTACTCACATCAAATGAATGTAAATGCGACACTTCGTTGCTAGGAAATAGCGTCTGCAGATGTCTACGTATCGTAGCAATAGGGTTCTAATGCAACTTAATACGCGATATCGCATCTCATTTCTACGTCTCATGATAAGATATAATATTCATTGCGAAGTGATATGTATTCCACGTCTACACTTCAAACGAATGTAAATGCGACACTTCCTTGCTAGGAAGTAGCGTTTGCAGATGTCTACGTATCGTGGCATTAGAGTTCTAATGCATCTTAAATCGCCATATCGCATCTCATTTCTATGTTTCATGATAAGATATAGTATTCATTGTGCAATGTTATGTATACCTCGCATTCACTTCAAAAGAATGTAAATGCGACTATTGCTTGCTAGGAAATAGCGTTTGCAGATGCCTACGTATCGTAGCAATAGAGTTCTAATGCTTCTTAGATCGCGATATCGCATCTCATTTCCATGTTTCGTGATAAGTCATAATTATCATTCCGAAGTGTCATGTATACCTCGTATTCACTTCAAAAGAATGTAAATGCGACTATTGCTTGCTAGGAAATAGCGTTTGCAGTTGTCTACGTATCGTAGCAATAGAGTTCTAATGCTTCTCAAAACGCGATATCGCATCTCATTTCTATGTTTCCTGATAAGATATAATATTCATTGCGAAGTGTCATGTATACCTCGTATTCACTTCAAAAGAATGTAAATGCGACTACTGCTTGCTAGGAAATAGCGTTTGCAGATGTCTAGGTATCGTAGCAATAGCGTCCTAATGGTTCTTAGATCGCGATATCGCATCTCATTTCTATGTTTCGTGATAAGTTATAATATTCATTCCGAAGTGCCATGTAAACCTCGAATTCACGTCAAAAGAATGTAAATGCGACTATTGCTTGCTAGGAAATAGCGTCTGCGGATGTCTACGTATCGTAGCCATAGTGTTCTTATGCTTCTCAAAACGCGATATCACATCTCATTTCTATGCTTCATGATAAGATATAATATTCATTGCGAAGTGTCATGTATACTTCGTATTCACTTCAAAAGAATGTAAATGCGACTACTGCTTGCTAGGAAATAGCGTTTGCAGATGTCTACGTATCGTAGCATTAGAATTCTAATGCTCCTCTATACGCGATATCGCTACTCATTACTATGTTTCATGATAATATATAATATTCATTGTGGACTGTTATGTATACCTCGTATGCACTTCAAAAGAATGTAAATGCGACTATTGCTTGCTAGGAAATAGCGTTTGCAGTTGTCTACGTATCGAAGCAATAGAGTTCTAGTGCTTCTTAAATCGCCATATTTTATCTCATTTCTATGTTTCATGATAAGATATAATATTCATTGCGAAGTGTCACTTATACCTCGCATACACTTCAAATGAATGCAAATGCGACACTTGCTTGCTTGGAAGTAGCGTTTGCAGATGTCTACGTATCGAAGCTATAGAGTTCTAAAGCTTCTTAAATCGCGATATCGCATTTCATTTCTATGTTTCATGGTAAGTTATAATATTCATTCCGAAGTGTCATGTAAACCTCGAATTCACTTCAAAAGAATGTAAATGCGACTATTGCTTGCTAGGAAATAGCGTCTGCGGATGTCTACGTATCGTAGCAATAGTGTTCGTATGCTTCTCAAAACGCGATATCGCTTCTCATTTCTATGCTTCATGATAAGATATAATATTCATTGCGAAGTGTCATGTATACCTCGTATTCACTTCAAAAGAATGTAAATGCGACTATTGCTTGCTAGGAAACAGCGTTTGCAGATGTCTACGTAGCGTAGCAATTGCGTTCTAATGCTTCTCAAAACGCGATATCGCATCTCATTTCTATGTTTCCTGATAAGATATAATATTCATTGCGAAGTGTCATGTATACCTCGTATTCACTTCAAAAGAATGTAAATGCGACTATTACTTGCTAGGAAATAGCGTTTGCAGATGTCTACGTATCGTAGCAATAGCGTTCTAATGGTTCTTAGATCGCGATACCGCATCTCATTCCTATGTTTCATTATAAGATATAATATTCATTGCGAAGTGTCATGTATACCTCGTATTCACATCAAAAGAATGTAAATGCGACTATTCCTTGCTAGGGCATAGCGTTTGCAGATGCCTACGTATCGTAGCAATGGAGTTCTAATGCTACATAAATAGCGATTTCGCATCTCATTTCTATGTCTCGTGATAAGATATAATATTCATTCCGAACTGTCATGTAAACCTCGAATTCACTTCAAAAGAATGTAAATGCGACTATTGCTTGCTAGGAAATGGCGTTTGCGGGTGTCTACGTATCGTAGCAATAGTGTTCTTATGCTTCTCAAAACGCGATATCGCATCTCATTTCTATGCTTCATGATAAGATATAATATTCATTGCGAAGTGTCATGTATACCTCGTATTCACTTCAAAAGAATGTAAATGCGACTATTGCTTGCTAGGAAATAGCGTTTGCAGATGTCTACGTAGCGTAGCAATTGCGTTCTAATGCTTATTAGATCGCGATATCGCATCTCATTTCTATGTTTCGTGATAAGATATAATATTCATTCCGAAGTGTCATGTAAACCTCGAATTCACTTCAAAGGAATGTAAGTGCGACTATTGCTTGCTAGAAAATAGCGTTTGCAGATGTCTACGTATCGTAGCTATAGAGTTCTAATGCTACTCAAAACGCGATATCGCATCTCATTTCTATGTTTCCTGATAAGATATAATATTCATTGCGAAGTGTCATGTATACCTCGTATTCACTTCAAAAGAATGTAAATGCGACTATTACTTGCTAGGAAATAGCGTTTGCAGATGTCTACGTATCGTAGAAATAGCGTTCTAATGGTTCTTAGATCGCGATACCGCATCTCATTTCTATGTTTCATTATAAGATATAATATTCATTGCGAAGTGTCATGAATACCTCGTATTCACTTCAAAAGAATGTAAATGCGACACTTCCATGCTATTAATTAGAGCTTGCTAATGTTAAACGTATCGAAGCAATAGAGTTCTAATTCTTCTTAACATGAGATATCGCATCTCATTCCTATGTTTCATGATAAGATATAATATTCATTGCTATGTGTCATGTATACCTCGTATTTACTTAAAAAGGACGCAAATGCGACACTTCCTTGATAGAAAGCAGCGATTGGAGATGTCTACGTATCGAAGCAATAGAGTTCTAATGCTTCTTAAATAGTCATATCGCATCTAATTACTATGTTTCATGATAAGATATAATATTCGTTGTGCAGTGTTATGTATACCTCGTACTCACATCAAATGAATGTAAATGCGACACTTCCTTGCTAGGAAATAGCGTTTGCAGATGTCTACGTACTGTAGCAATAGATTTCTAATGCTAGTTAAAACCCGATATCGCATCTCACTTCTGTGCTTCACGATAAGATATAATATTCATTGCGATGTGTCATGTATTCTCGTCTACACGTCAAAAGAATGTAAATGCAACACTTCCTTGCTAGGGAATAGCGTTTTCAGATGTCCACGTATCGAAGCAATAGAGTTCTAATGGGGAGGGGTAGAGGCCCTTCTCACACCCGAGAACCATCCTGTTTGTCTCCATGGACTATGGCAGCGGTCTTATCGTTGCAGAGCTCTGGATCCTATCCTTCGGGCTTCAGTGTCTCTTCTTGCTCACTTCCCGACTCCTCCACCGTCGAGCCCGTCACGCTACCTCGGCGCACAGCCCCTCCGCGAACCTGCGGTCTTATTATCCGCCGAAGAGGCGTCTTATGGGTCGCTTCTTCCATCAGCTCGCCAGTCTAGTCCGTAGAACGGTGAGTGAGAAACGAACGGAAGGGGGGGGGGGAGGTTCTATGCTATCATGTATTTCACGCTCCTCGCAAATACAGCTATCGCGATGGTCCGTGTCGCGCTCCCCGCATGGGTGGTGATCAGCGAGCTAGTCTAACCGAAGCAGCGGGGGGGGGGGGGGGGGGTGTGAGAGCGAGCCTTGTGACTTCACCACGTCACAGTACATACAAATTTGCGATTAAGTAGCTTTGTGTTCAAATTCAATTCCGAATAATGCACTAAAAAGCATCCCAGATAACAAACGATAAGATGGTAGCGGCACCATGCCGGCACTATATTGCCACTTCCGAGGAGTGTCAACTGATTCGTAGTCATCTGTGACCGGATTCGTTGACTAAAATGCCAGAACGTGTTACCAGCACGTTCTAGACAAGCGAATCGCGCAGAACCAGCACCATGGTGACACGCGTATCATCGCTCCATTCATGAATCTCCTCAGCAATGAGGCAGGATCACATTTGGCAATGGGGAACCTGTGCTTTCATACAAATTAGAACCGTTAGATGTCAGTAGATGTTCAGTATATGAGTATTGATAGACATTTTGATGGTCGTTTTCCTATATTTATAGTTATTGAGCGAGTCGTATATATTTCTTTCAATCCATCATAGACTAAAAATATTATTTATAAAAAAAATATTACTTATAAAATAAAAATTCATGCTGTTGCGTCCCTAGCTTCGCCTTGTGTAATTTTTGATATAACATGCTGTCATCGTATTTAATGTAACCCTCAATTGCATGAATTTGTAACAATAAATTGAAGAAAATATATATAAAATAAGTGCATATATTTTTATGACAAAGTAATTATCGACTTTATGGAAAAAATCGCCCTATCGAGCTAGTTTATAGAAAATAATAAAATCGAGTTCTTATATCTTTGTTTTGTGCCGGTGTATCTATATTAGAATCAAAATAAATAAATTGCACAGTTTAGTCATTTTTCATATTTGCTTATAATTTTTATGGAAACAGCTTCCCCATTAGTAAATGTCAGCCTACGCCACAACCACGCGTGTAGCTATGGTGAGCTGATAGTGTCATTGTCACGGTCGTGTAGCCCGTGTGCTATATCTCGGTGCTTTAATAGTGCCGTGATACGAATGCCGCCCCAGTACTAACAGTATGCCATTTCGAAAGCTGAGTAGGAGCACTTTGTTAGCACAGTTCTGTCACGGAATTCGTTCCATCCGTTGTCATTGGCGTGCCAATCGCTGGCTGTTTGGGATATTGTAGTGCATGAGGCAGACTTGTTCCTTATCATCGTCAAGGAGATGGATTTTCACTTCCCCCTTTTTGAATTTTTTAAATTATTGTTTGGAATTTTTGCCGTTTCTGTATCTCTATGACCGCATTGTGGATTCAACTTATTTACGATCTTTTTGGTCTTCATCTTTTGTTACATGTAATATTATATATGTGATGCACGTTTGTTACGTAATGCTCCGATTTGTAAGCCTCAGATACTTTTATTCTTTGGTAAAGCAACTTATTCGATTAATATATATTTATTAGACATAGATATAAACAATTAGAAAAATGTTATTAAAGCGCTATTAAATATGTTGTTGCAATTATATATTTAAGGTCTGAAGATGTAGACGCAATTAATGTCCGATATTTTACGTGATCCAATCGACGTATCAAGTGAGGCTATGAAATATAAAAATCTTTTACTATTCTTCGACCCCTTTACATGTTACATGAATGATATGTTCTGCAAGACAAGAAGCCTGAATTAGTGAGATATCTAGGAACATAAGTAATTTGTAAGTAACACATCTTTTCTCTTTGAAATATTTGCCTTTGCATAGAATAGAACGTATAGATATAATTGCCTGTTTTGTACCCATTTCGGTCCAATTCTATTATAGCCTTTGAGCAGAAGTAATATTGATTATACTTGATTTTTGCAATAGTTCTTTAATTAACAGATTTTATTAATCTAGAATCATTATTTGACGGATGTATCAATCTACTTTGTAGCTCCATCAGTTTCTTTTTCTGTTCGCTACTTTCCATTTTCAGTTCCGTATACTTATCCTTTATCACCATCATATATGTTGCGTAAAATTACAATAACTTCTTGTCCTCAAATTTTGCGGATATTTCAATTAAATTTCCTTTGATTAAATAAACGGAAATTAAAAAACAGTGGCACGTACCATTTCTTGGAAACGTTGTATCGTAATTTGCGTCTGACTGTTTTGAAAGGCACGCACTTTGCTTAACGTTTGCAATGATTCGGTTAGCGAAGTAAAGTAATATTCTACTTTCGAAATTGTTGGCTCTTGTAATTCTAAGGCAAATATATTCATCTGTCGACATCGTGAACATTGTTTTTTGGCAAAATTCCAGAAAAACAAATATACTATAAGTAAAATAATAAACATCATAATATTAAATTTAACTCTGTTCATCGTTGCCTTGTTGGACACATCCATAACAATATACAGGGTGGGGCAGTAATGATTAGCACCTCAGATATCCACGAAACTATAAGTTTCATAGAAGTTTTTGCTAATATAAAATTGCATAGTACAAAGGGGCCATCCGTTGATGAAAATAGTTTTTTTGTAAGTGTAGTTATGTTGGACATATGAAGGTTACCTTCATTTTTTAAAATGAAATGGTATGTCCATTCTTCCGTAATACGATAGAGCATTTTATAGCAAGTTTAACGATCTGTAACATGAAGGCATTGAAGGTTACAAAAAGTAAAGGAAGGCGATAATAATCACGGTTTTGATAGTAAATGAAACATACGTATTGTAAACAGTTGTGGAAGGCGTAATACTTACCGTTTACTTCACTGTGAATAAACACTTTTCGAAGGGCATTTCAATAGTTTGCAGCATAAGTTAAACATGATAAGATTAGTATTGAAAAATCGGTTCGAATACGTTTGGTTAGGCTGTTCTTTGTGTCGTTCATTTTATAAGTACTGAGCTGCGGATTCCTGAGGACAGCTCACAAAATTGTTGAACTATGGAAGATTATCATTGTGAATTTGAATCAAAAGGTAATTAAATTCCATTAGATTGTAAACAGATCTCAATGTTTCATTTTAGATAGTAAGATTAAATACTCTTTACAAAACTACAAGAATGGATACATACCTTTCTGTTATTATTACTTCATAAAGAATTATAATTGCAATTATATAGTTCATTACGATAAAAAATATTTCTCAGAAAATTCTAAATATTAAATAAAACAATCAAGTAAAACATTTTTAATAATTACGAATATGAAAAATACTTGAACATTCCAATAGAAAGATGTCTAAACAGGAGCTAGAAAAGTCAAACATTCAATTTCAATTCCAGAATTCATCTATAAGAGGTAAAATATTTCGAAAGCTTTAATTACAGTCTTTAATGCAAGCAGTTGGGCAGTATTTCAATTTTAAAGAAAATTGATGAAAGTCAACCATTTTGAAGTGGTCAGAATCTTTGTCGTTTGAGCAATAAATGAATAACAAATAACTGCATAAATTCCAGGCTTAAAAACTTATGGATTAAATCCTATGCAGACTCGTTTATAAGCGAGTTACTAAATAATAATCCACACTAAGTAATCATTTTAAAACTTAAACGATTACATCTCGCGAACTTTCAAAGATATCAGAAGCGTGAAAAGTATGTAGTTTATCAAAAACTCTTCTAAAAGAACGGACGAAGCCAATAGAAATCTTTGTTGAAGTAAGCAAGTTCTAAAGTTCTAAGCAACGCGATGGCCCTTATCCGTCTACGGTTCATAGCAAGTAGGTTCTGAATTTCTATGAAATCCGATGGAATTTCTCACTACTAACGTTTCAAAGTAAGTTCTCAAATTCTCAGTTCTACGTTTAAAACTATGTGTGTTCTATTTATCTACGTAAAGTGATGGTTCCTATTAGTTGTGACGGAAACCTATATATAGTAAGTCAGGGAAGCTCGAAGGGGTTAATTATCTAAATGCTTTAAGGTGTAAAACGTACTTTAATCTAAAGCGATCTATCGTTCCAAGGTATCCGCTCACGTACAACTTTTCTTGGGCGCCAGCTGCTCAGAAAGTAGCAAAGGGATAGACTACACGACCCCGGGAACCCTGGGGCGGAACAACCCTTGAAACTTCGAAATGGTCCTCCTCTCGACTACGCCTAGCCAAGTACACACACTCAGGTAGCGAGATACTGAAGTCACGGCATGTTTATTTATGGTCTCGACGTGGGTTTAACTAAGAAGGGCTACGGGAAACTACGCAACACGCCGCAAATTACCGGGTATCATAACTCACTTCACGATATAAGATACAATATACAATATGCGACACAAGAAATGGGACGCTTTAGCGAATAAGCTCTCACGTTCTCTTCTTCAGGTTCCTTGAATTCGCTGGTGGTCCTCGGGTCTCCTGCATCCTCCTCGAGGCTCCTTGGTGGAGTGGGCTGTAGGCTTCGGTATTGTTCGAGTCCATCGATCAGTGGATTTCGGCGATTTCCTCTTCTCGCCCCTTTGGGTGTCCCTGAGGGGATCCTCCTGATCATTTAAATTGCGTAGCGCCTCACGCGCCGCGCTCCTGTCACGTAAAATTGAGAGAAATGACTTAGAATGAAACGAGAGTGAATAACTGTTCACACGACTCTTTATTTAACACAAGATATAAACTTTTATACGCCGACTGTACGCCGATGATAACTTTAAGACTACTGACCTAGACAATCCCTAGGTCTTTTATATGTTATGTTTTTCTGGAGTAGGGGTAGGACCTTAACCCTGCTGTTTGGAATTAGGGTATGATAATATAAACGGGATGCGTCAGGCAGGTGACTCTTGTTTGTTTTCTCTAGCGAGATTATGGGCATGTTGGTATAGGCTATTTGAGAATGCGTTTGTCATTACACTCCCATGGCCCACCTGCAGGGCCGCTGGACTTTTGACTTCTCTTTAGGGGGTTAAGGATGGTTGAGGACCTTCTCACATCCCAGAGCATTATAAAGCACAAAGGCAGATAAGCATAATGCGATGCATAGAGCTTTACAACCTTCTAACCTACTTTGAACTGATTATATGAAATGCAATATTGAGGTGCATGAAGCATGACAAATTATATGCTTCGGCACCTGGACATCTAGAAACGCTATCCCCGGGCAAGAAAGTGTAGGGTTCACACTCAATTCCTACGCCGAAGCAGATAAACATAACGCGATGCTGTGAATATTACATCTTATCATGAAATATAGAAATAAGATGCGCAGCCGCGTTTTACGAAGCATTAGAACTCTATTGCTTCTAAACCTTCAGATATAGAAACGATATTCCGTAGCAAGGAAGTGATCCATTTTCATTCATTTGAAGTGTAGAGGAGATATACATAACGCGTTGCATTGAAATTACATCTTATCATGTGACTTAGAATTGATACGCGATATCGCGTTTTATAAAGAGTTAGAAATCTATTGCTTCGATGCGTAGACATCTAGAAACGCAATTTCCTAACCAAGAAGTGTGGCATTTGCATTCTTTTGAAGCGTAGACGAGGTATACATAACACTTCGCAATGAATATTATATCTTATCATGAAACATACATGAGATGCGATATCGCGTTCAAGGAAGCATTAGAACTCTATTGCTTCGATACGTAGACATCAGGGAACGCTATTTCCTAGCAAGGAAGCGTGGCGTTTATAGCTTATATTGAAACCCAGAAATGAGATGCGATATCGCGTTTTAAGAAGCAGTGGAACCCTATTGCTTGGGTACGTAGACATCAGAGAACACTATTTCCTAGCAAGGATTTGTGGCCTTCACACTTTTTTGAAGTGTATACGAGGTCCACATAGCTCTTCGCAAAGAATATTGCATCTTATCATGATACGTAGAAATGAGATGCGATATCACATTTTAAGCAGCATTAGAACTCTATTGCTTGGATACGCAGACATCTGGAAACGTTATTTCCTAGCAAGGACGTATGACATTTACATTCTATTGAAGTGTAGACGAGATATACATAGCACTTCGCAATGAATATTATATCTTATCCTGACACATAGAAATGAGTTGCGATATGGCGTTATAGGAAGCATTGGAACTCTATTGATTCGATACGTAGACGTCTGGAAACGCATTTCCTAGCAAGGATATGTGGCATTTACATTCTTTTACAATCTAGACGAGGTATACATAACACTTCGCAATGAATATTATATCTTATCATGAAACATAGGAATGGGATGCGATATCGCGTATTAAGAAGCATTAGACCTCCATTGCTTCGATAGGCAGTCATCTGGAAACGCACATCCTTGCAAGGTGGTGTGACATTTACAACCTTTTGAAGTGTAGACGAGGTATACATAATACTTCTCAGTGAATATTACATCATATCACGGAACATAGAAATGAGATGCGATATCGCGATTAGAGAAACATTAGAAATCTATTGCTTCGATACGTACACAATCGGATACGTATTTCCTGACAAGGAAGTGTGGCATTTACATTCTTTTGAGGTGTAGACGAGGTATACATAACACTTCGCATTGAATATTATATCCTATCATGAAACATATAATTTAGATGCGATATCGCGTTTCAAGAAGCATTAGAACTCTATTGCTTCGATACGTAAACACCTGGAAACGCAATTCCTACCAAGGAAGTGTGACATTTACATTCTTTTGAAGTGTAGACGAGGTTTACATAACATTGCGCAATGAATGTTATATCTTATCATGAAACATGGAAATGAGATGCGATATCGCGTTTTAAGAAGAATTAGAACTCTATTCCTTGGATACGTAGACATCTAGAAACGCTATTTCCTAGCAAGGACGTATGACATTGACATTCTATTGAAGTGTAGACGAGATATACATAGCACTTCGCGATACATATTATATCTAATCATGAAATAAAGAAGTGAGATGCGATAGCGCGTTTTAAGAAGCATTAGAAATCCATTGCTTCGATACGTAGACGTCTGGAAACGCTATTTCCTAGAAAGCACATGTGACATTTATATTCTATTGAGTGAGTGCGTGGTATACATAACAGTTCGCGATGAATATTATGTCTTATCATGAAACGTATAAATGAGATGCGATATCGCGTTTTGAGAAGCATTAGAACTCCATTGCTTCGATACGTGGATAAGAGGAAACGCATTTCCTAGGAAGGAAGTGTGCAATTTACATTCTTTTGAAGTGTACACGACGTATACATAACACTTCGCAATGAATATTATATCTTATCATGAAACACAGAACTGAGATGCGATATCGCGTTTAAAGAAGCGTTAGAACTCTATTCCTACGATACGTAGACATCTGAAAACGCACATCCTAGCAAGGAAGTGTGGCATTCACATTCCTTTGAAGTGTAGACGAGGTATACATAGCACTTCGCGATGAATATTATATCATATCATGACACAATAAAATGAGATGCGACATCGCAATTTAAGAAACATTACAGCTCTATTGCTTCTATACGTGGATATCTGGAAACGCTATATCCTAGCGAGCAAGTGTGGCAGTTACATTCTCTGATTTGAAGACGTGGTATACATAGCACTTCGCAATGAATATTACATCTTATCATGAAAGAGAAATGAGATGCGACATCTCGTTTTAAGAAGCATTAGAACTCTCTTGCTACGATACGCAGACATCTGCAAACGCTATTTCCTAGCATGGAAGTGTCGCATTAACATTCCATTGAACTGAATGCGAGGTATGCATGACACTTCGCCATGGATATTATATCTTATCATGAAACATAGAAATGAGATGCGATATCTCGTTTTAAGAAGTATTAGAACTCTATTGCTACGATACGTAGACATCTGCAAACGCTATTTCCTAGCATGGAAGTTTCGCATTTACATTATTTTGAAGTGAATACGAGATATACATGACACATCGGAATGAATATTATATCTTATCATGAAACATAGGAATGAGTTGCGATATCGCGTTTTGAGAAGCATTAGAACACCATTGCTTCGATACGTAGACATCTGCAAGCGCTACTTCCTAGCAAGGAAAGTGCCGCTTTTTCATTAATTTGAATCGTAGACGAGGAATGCATAACACTTCGCATTGAATATTATGTCTTATCATGAAACATAGATATGAGATGCGATATCGCGTTTTAAGAAGCATTAGAATTCTATTGCTACGATAGGTAGACATCTGCAAACGCTATTTCCTTGCAAGGAAATGTCGCATTTACATTCATTTGAAGTGTAGACGAGGAACACATAACACTTCGCAAATCATATTATATCTTACCATGAAACATAGAAATGAGATGCGATATCGCGTTTTAAGAAGCATTGGAAATCTATTGCTACGATACGTAGTAATCTGCAAACGCTATTTCCTTGCAAGGAAGTGTCGCATTTACATTCATTTGATGTGTAGACGAGAAATACATAACACTTCGCAAATCATATTATATCTTACCATGAAACATAGAAATGAGATGCGATATCGCGTTTTAAGAAGCATTAGAACTCTATTGCTACGATACGTAGACATCTGCAAGCGCTATTTCCTAGCGAGGAAGTGTCGCATTTACATTCATTTGAATCGTAGACGAGGAATGCATAACACTTCGCAAATCATATTATATCTTACCATGAAACATAGAAATGAGATGCGATATCGCGTTTTAAGAAGCATAAGAATTCTATTGCTACGATAGGTAGACATCTGCAAACGCTATTTCCTTGCAAGGAAGTGTCGCATTTACATTCATTTGAAGTGTAGACGAGGAACACATAACACTTCGCAAATCATATTATATCTTACCATGAAACATAGAAATGAGATGCGATATCGCGTTTTAAGAAGCATTGGAAATCTATTGCTACGATACGTAGTAATCTGCAAACGCTATTTCCTTGCAAGGAAGTGTCGCATTTACATTCATTTGAAGTGTAGACGAGGAACACATAACACTTCGCAAATCATATTATATCTTACCATGAAACATAGAAATGAGATGCGATATCGCGTTTTAAGAAGCATTGGAAATCTATTGCTACGATACGTAGTAATCTGCAAACGCTATTTCCTTGCAAGGAAGTGTCGCATTTACATTCATTTGATGTGTAGACGAGAAATACATAACACTTCGCAAATCATATTATATCTTACCATGAAACATAGAAATGAGATGCGATATCGCGTTTTAAGAAGCATTAGAACTCTATTGCTACGATACGTAGACATCTGCAAGCGCTATTTCCTAGCGAGGAAGTGTCGCATTTACATTCATTTGAATCGTAGACGAGGAATGCATAACACTTCGCAAATCATATTATATCTTACCATGAAACATAGATATGAGATGCGATATCGCGTTTTAAGAAGCATTAGAATTCTATTGCTACGATAGGTAGACATCTGCAAACGCTATTTCCTTGCAAGGAAGTGTCGCATTTACATTCATTTGAAGTGTAGACGAGGAACACATAATACTTCGCAATGAATATTATATCTTACCATGAAACATAGAAATGAGATGCGATATCGCGTTTTAAGAAGCATTAGAACCCTATCGCTACGATAACTAGACATCTGCAGACGCTATTTCCTAGCAAGGAAGTGTCGCATTTACATTCATTTGAAGTGTAGACGAGGAATACATGACACTTCGCAAATCATATTATATCTTAACATGAAACATAGAAATGAGATGCGATATCGCGTTTTAAGAATCATAAGAACTCTATTGCTGCGATACGTAGACATCTGCAAACGCTATTTCCTAGCGAGGATGTGTCGCATTCACATTCATTTGAAGTGTAGACGAGGAATACATAGCACTTCGCAAATCATATTATATCTTACCATGAAACCTAGAAATGAGATGCGATATCGCGTTTTAAGAAGCATTAGAAATCTATTGCTACGATACGTAGACATCTGCAAACGCTATATCCTTGCTAGGAAGTGTCGCATTTACATTCATTTGAAGTGTAGACGAGGAATACATGACACTTCGCAACTCATATTATATCTTACCATGAGACCTAGAAATGAGATGCGATATCGCGATTTAAGAAGCATTAGAAATCTATTGCTGCGATACGTAGACATCTGCAACCACTATTTCCTTGCAAGGAAGTGTCGCATTTACATTCATTTGATGTGTAGACGAGGAATACATAACTCTTCGCAAATCATATTATATCTTACCATGAAACAGAAATGAGATGCGATATCGCGTTTTAAGAATCATAGGAACTCTATTGCTACGATACGTAAACAACTGCAAACGCTATTTCCTTGCAAGGAAGTGTCGCATTTACATTCATTTGAAGTGTAGACGAGGAATACATAACATTTCGCAAATCATATTATATCTTACCATGAAACAGAAATGAGATGCGATATCGCGTTTTAAGAATCATAAGAACTCTATTGCTACGTTACCTAGACATCTACAAACGCTATTTCCTAGCGAGGAAGTGTCGCATTTACATTCATTTGAAGTGTAGACGAGGAATACATAACACTTCGCAAATCATATTATATCTTACCATGAAACATAGATATGAGATGCGATATCGCGTTTTAAGAAGCATAAGAATTCTATTGCTACGATAGGTAGACATCTGCAAACGCTATTTCCTTGCAAGGAAGTGTCGCATTTACATTCATTTGAAGTGTAGACGAGGAACACATAACACTTCGCAAATCATATTATATCTTACCATGAAACATAGAAATGAGATGCGATATCGCGTTTTAAGAAGCATTGGAAATCTATTGCTACGATACGTAGTAATCTGCAAACGCTATTTCCTTGCAAGGAAGTGTCGCATTTACATTCATTTGAAGTGTAGACGAGGAACACATAACACTTCGCAAATCATATTATATCTTACCATGAAACATAGAAATGAGATGCGATATCGCGTTTTAAGAAGCATTGGAAATCTATTGCTACGATACGTAGTAATCTGCAAACGCTATTTCCTTGCAAGGAAGTGTCGCATTTACATTCATTTGATGTGTAGACGAGAAATACATAACACTTCGCAAATCATATTATATCTTACCATGAAACATAGAAATGAGATGCGATATCGCGTTTTAAGAAGCATTAGAACTCTATTGCTACGTGTAACGTCCGCCGAACCTCGCGGTACCTCCTTCACCCCCCGGCAGAGCCACACGCATCGCCTGTCGCCACCACAAAGACGAGCTTACCGAGTATGCGATCGCCGAGCTAAGGCAGCCACCCCCGCAACCAGGAGTTGGACCACACGACCGCGCTACGACACGTGCCTTCCAGACAGCTGGAGCACGACCGAACCACAGCCTCCGCACGAGGACCATTCCACGTATCAGGAAGAGTCGCCCGCCGTTACGCACCCGTATCCATACTTTGCATACCATTATAATTATAATTAAGCGAATCCTAGATTTTAAGCACACGACACTCCATGTACGTACACGACACAACACACACAAACTAGCGTAAGGCGTTTCATGTGTTATCCTAATTTTTAAGATCATAATTAACCGTAATAAGTAAGCGAAGCGCCCGAGCGAGCGCCCGACGCGCGCGGCTCACGCCGAACGCGCGCGCCCTACCACGACCGTCCACCCCACTCCGTGGGCCGAGCGTCCGCCCCACTCTGGGGACCCGCGACTCGCGCGCCCCGCGATCCGAGGAGGTCGCGGGCCCGCGAGCTGAGAGTCAGTACGAGTCATCCGCTCCAAGCGAGCGGACCTCCCTCAAATCCAATCTCTAGTTCGAGCCATTCGCTCCAAGCGAGCACTCCTTTAACATAATCCAATCTTACTAGTTCAACTTAAACTCTAATTCAATTCAAGTCCTTATTCTAAACTCTAATTATCGTATCCTAGTACTTAGTCAACTTTAGCATAGGGAAGTATCAGTGTAAGCTTAGTTTTATTTAGAATATACTTTATTTTTACCAGTACTACAATTCTCATCATTCTAAATATTCCTTGCCTTATTATTATTATAAATTCATTCATTGCGAAGTCTTCCACGAGTTCACGCGTCTTCAAGAACATTCACAGGCTCCGAACTTTAGTCAAACTTGGTAATCGATCAGTTAGAGCGGACCGCCGCTTAGCTGCATCGACCCACAGCGAGGCTAGAGCAAGGACATTCGTCGATTTTCCATATTTCTGGACCGGTAAACTAGAGCGGACCGCCGCTTAGTGGACCCGTATCCGGACTTTTGGAAACCGACTCGAATGCGTCATTCCGGTGCAACTAAACGAACTCGCCGCGCGGGAAGGAAGAACTTCTTGCGTTCCCTTGTGCGCGGATACGTTGGCACAGCCGTGTGCATATACCACTGCAACGTCTCATCTTCCGCCGCACACCGATCGGACAGCCGTCCGGCATCGCCGCATCCATCGCCGATCCGCTTGACCGAGCCGATCCACCCCCGAGGTCAGCCCACCTGGGTACTCGTCCCGCTGACAATCACGCCTCACCGACCGTACGCAGGGATCATACCTGAGGGCGATCCGCGCCGACGACGATACCTGCAACAAGGGTACTAAATATTAGCAGCTGTCAAGAGATAAAAGGTAAGGTCATATTTTCTTGTCCACGTCCGTGCCTTTTTATACGTGTTTCGCGAGCCAGAAAGAACCCGGTCTTCGTCGCAATTCCGCGAGCCGAACCGTTCGAGGCTGCGTGTCGCTCCCGGTAAACGATAAGTTTTCGCGACCCGTGACGTGACACGAACTTTTTGGTGACAGCGGTGGGATACTGCACGTTATTCCTTTCCGGAAATTCCGCCTGTGATAAGGGATACGACAGCCATGGCCACGCGAACACCGACAAAGACACGGCAACAGCCACCCCGAGGCGCCGCCGCCGCCGCTACGGGCATCGAATCGGATCGCGATAAACGTCCAACGCGTCGTCTAGATTACCAAGACGCGCTCGCCGACCCGATCACACGTGAAATCGATACCTCTGATACCGAGAAAACCGTTGAATCGAATAGAACCGTAGACAATACGATATTCTTGATGCAACAGATCGAGGATTTACGCCGAGAATTAGCTTCTGTTCGCCGTTCGCAGGACATAACGCGATCGGACACTGTCCCATTAGACATCCCGCGATTAAACGCAACGCAATCCGCATCAAATTCACATACGGAAACAGCAGGCCCTCAACACGACGAACTATCGTTGAAACAGGCGTTAGAATCCGTACCCAATTATGATGGGAACAATATGCCGGTACTTCAATTCACGCGAGCATGTAAACGCGCGTATGAGTTGATACCGAATGGCTGCGAACGTACATTCACAAGATTGATCAAAGGTAAACTCAAAGGCCGCGCATATTTCGCTGTAGAAGACGAACCGTGCCAGACGATCCTGGAACTCACGGATATCCTCCGTCACTCGTTCGGAAGCATTCGTTCTGCTAATCATTATCGCGGCGAAATGACGAACATTTATATGAGGCAGACGGAACATATTTTAGATTACATTAGCCGCGTAAAAGATCTACGCACCGCGATTATAGATTGCGAACGCATAAACCCCTACGCGACACAGAACCTAACGTCGGATATCGACGAATTAACCCTCCAAAGCTTCACGGATGGTTTAATACCAGAAATTCGCGTTCCTTTGTCCGCGCACGTCATTAGAACTCCTCAAGAAGCATTTTCACGCGCTCGCGAGTTGTTCAAGAAATACGAATTAGATTGCGATAGACTGCGGAATCCGCGTCCCCGCGTTGAACCCCGTGAAAGGCGTCCGGAAATAACATGCCAAGTTTGCAATAATCCGGGACATTCAGCAAGGGATTGCCGCTCCAGGGTTTACCCGTCTCAACAATGGCAGACGCCCCGCCGGGAATATTATAATCGTTCGGCTTATCCCAGGGATAACTACACCCCGTCGCCGAGGCCATTAGTAGATTCAGCGCGACAAACCACTCCCCAGGACGCGAAATTTTGCAGATACTGCAAAACAGCAGGCCACGAAATTAATGAATGCAGGAAGCGTCAGTTTTACAATACCAGGTACTCGGGAAACGGGAACGGCCTCCCGCCGCGCCGCGAGACGGGACGCGAGGCCCCTTCGAACGTACACGCTCTCGCTATGAACGACCAACAATTAGTACCGAACGCCGAAACGCAGCAATAAACCTGACCGGAAAGACTAATACGCCGAGCGTTATCTTAACTTCAAGCGCGCTAATTAAGCCGACAGAGTTTATGGTAGATACAGGTGCCGAGATAAATGTTATCAAACGCTCCGCGTTGTCGTCTGCCGCAAGGATAGATTGCTCGGAAACAGTCGTAATCACCGGAGTAACAAACGGGAAAACGACGACCGTAGGCACCGTTAATATTGTATTATTCGATCGAGTAGTGCCGTTCAACGTCGTGAACGACGATTTCCCCCTCGGCCCAGACGGCATCCTAGGATCCGGTTTCTGTGCCGACGCGGAAATTTCCTTTCCAAAAGGTCACGTTAGATGGAACGGAAAAACGATCCCGTTCAAACGTGAAATTAGCAGCACGGAAAACGAAGTTCCTCCGGTACCACCGAAAACGAAGCCGGAATTTAACGATAAGATATCCATACCCCCGCGAATGAACGTCGGAATTAAGATTCGCGTATTAAATTCAGCTATCCGAGAAGGACTAGTCCCTCGGATAGACATCGCGCCGGGAATATTCTTCGGCAATGCGCTGGTGAAAGTACGAAAGGGCACGGCCATCGCGCGGGTAATTAACTCGACGGACGAGGTTGTCACGGTGGCCCTGCCTCCTTTGAAACTGGAGCCAGTGCCAACAATACCGCAGGAAGATAACTCCGCGCTCTTCCCGGTATTCTCAAGTTCTATCTCAAATTCCAAATCAAACCGTAATTCGGTAAATCCAAATTCAATTCCAGCCGCATCGAACGGCCTATCCCGAAAAGGGGAATCGTCTTTAAATATACCGCGTGCGACATCGGCACCTAATCACGGAACTCCTCTTTCCACTTCGAACGCCAACGTGCGAAATCTAACATACGCGCAAGTCGCGAAATCCATTAAGAAAACAACGTCGTCCGAAACCAAGCACCCTTCGAAATCTCGCTTGGAACAAGTTGTAAACTCGTTGCGATTAAGCCACCTCAACGACGAGGAAAAGGCGCACGTGATCCGTCTAGTCGAGAAAACACAGGATTTATTTTACGTAAACGGCGACAAGTTAGGTTGCACGACCGCAGCCACCCATAAAATACCCACCGTCGACGACAGGCCAATAAACGTAAAACAATACCGATTTCCCCCTGTTCACAAAGAGGAGATCCGCGACCAGGTGGAAAATTTATTGCAGAACGATGTCATCCGAAATTCCAAGTCTCCTTATAATTCACCGCTTTGGGTTGTCCCAAAGAAACCTGATTCTTCCGGGAAGAAACGATGGCGCGTAGTCATCGACTATCGCGCCTTGAACGAAAAATCTATCGCGGACGCGTACCCGCTACCTTCGATAACAGAAATATTAGACCAACTAGGCAGTGCTAAGTATTTTAGCACTTTCGATCTCGCCAGTGGATTCCATCAGATCCCGATGGAACCCGCTGACGCTCATAAAACAGCCTTCTCGACTCCTCATGGCCACTTCGAGTTTACGCGTATGCCATTCGGGCTAAAGAATGCGCCGGCCACTTTCCAGCGGTTAATGGACAATGTGCTCGCGGGACTACAGGGGAATGAATTATTTGTCTACTTGGATGATATAGTTGTCTATGCCAGTTCGCTTCGAGAGCACGAAACCAAATACGATAAGCTGACGCGACGATTGAGAGAGGCCAATCTGGTCCTTCAACCCGACAAGTGTGAGTTTCTCCGAAGGGAAGTGAGTTACCTCGGGCACATTATTAGTGAGGACGGTGTGAAACCCGATCCTTCGAAAGTAAGCGCTGTTCGAGATTTTCCTAGGCCCAGTAATCAAAAACAAATCAAACAGTTGTTAGGTCTCGCCGGATATTACAGACGTTTTATCTCGAATTTCTCCGCTATAACGAAACCACTTACCAATCTATTAAAGAAGGACGCACAATTCGTTTGGAGAAATGATCAGGAGAACGCATTTGTAAAATTACGCGACGCGCTGTGCGAGGCGCCGATCCTTCAATATCCCAATTTTAAGGAACCTTTTATTATTACCACGGACGCATCAGCGGATGCAATAGGCGCCGTAATCAGTCAGGGACGCATAGGACGCGACCTACCGATAGCATACACTTCGAGACTCCTAAATCCAGCCGAGAGAAACTACTCTACTATAGAAAAGGAGTGTTTAGCTATTGTTTATGCCGTACACCATTTTCGACCATATATCTACGGGAACCGTTTCACGCTTGTCACCGATCACCGTCCACTTATATGGATGAATTCGGTTAAAGACCCATCCAGTCGTCTCGTGCGGTGGAGGTTGAAGCTCGCCGAGTATGACTATGATATGATATACAAAGCAGGTAAATCAAATTCTAACGCAGACGCTCTATCTCGAAATCCTGTAAAAGTCTTTCCCATCACGCAATTCTCATCCTCGGACGAAGATATTTTTGATCCTTCGCCGCTTCCGCCAAAACGAAGAACGAACGAACCGCCACCCCCGCCTCCGCCTTCACCAAGTTCTGTCGATAATCGATCAGCACCCGATCCACTGCCTCGTAACATTCCTACCTTACCGACACCACAAACGACAGCCGGCAATACAGAAATGTACGTACCAGCAGCAGGAGAACACGTTAGGTACGAGCCTCTATTCAAATTTACCAGAGACACGATCGCGACTAGGCGCGATAACATCGTTATATTTATAACCCAATCGGGACAACCTTACGACGTGGGAGCAACACAGATCCAAAAAGCGGGAAAATTTTTCTTCGAAAAAAATAATATCAACCTAACCAAAGCTAAAGTCATTAAGATAGAAGATTACTTTCAAATTCAATTACCAATAATCGAGCACGAATCCAGAGCCATCGACTACAATATAGTTATAGAATCATTGAGATCTTTGTACGACGTAATCAGTGAATTACAATTAAAGACAATTAGCATCGCCCAAACTTCCTTAGATTCCATTCCATGGGCACAGATCCAACGCGCATTACAAGATCTATTATACGAAACACCAGTCCAAATAACGGTATGTCAAGGCTTGATCCATATTCCCCCGGAAGAAAAGAGATTAAAGATCATACAGGAGAATCACGACACTCCGATAGGAGGCCACAAAGGCGTTAATAAAACGTACTCGCGGATCAGAGAAAAGTATTACTGGCCGAATATGAAAAATCAAATTCAAGATTATATCGCTAAATGTAGAAGTTGTCAATCCGAAAAACTAGTACGCGTGAAAACCCGACAACCATTAACACTGACAGATACCCCGGGTTGCGCGTTCGACAAAATCTCGATGGACGTTATGGGTCCTCTTCCAACGACTCCTGACGGCTTTACAAACATCCTCACCATCCAGGACCTTTTGACCAAATACTCCCTAGCTATTCCTTTGAAACAAACAACTGCCGTAGATATCGCCGAAGCATTAATAACGGGATTTATTTGCAAATTCGGATGCCCGAAAGGCATTTTGACGGACCAAGGTTCGAATTTCATTAGCAGTTTAATTAAAGCGATCGCGATAAAGTTCAAAATCAAACAATACAGATCAACAGCCTTCCACCCACAGACGAATGGATCGGTCGAACGTTCACATCACGTTTTGGCCGAATATCTCAGACACTTCATTAGCGACAGTAACGACTGGGAAAGATGGCTGCCGTACGCCATGTTTTCTTATAATACCAGTGTCCACGAAGGAACATTATATACTCCGCATGAATTAGTTTTTGGAAAAATCGCGAGAACACCGTCTGACACTCCGTTTCAGGATAACACGGAAAACGAAACGTACTCCGACTACCTGATATATCTGAATGAAAAAATTACAAGATCACAACAAATTGCCAGGGAAAATCTCGATAATGCGAAACGTAGAGCGAAATTCTATTATGATAGAAAATTGAACGTTCAGAAATTCGAACAAGGTCAATGGGTCTTTCTACTCAGGGAACCTAATAAACATAAATTGCAATCACAATATGTTGGCCCGTACCGAATCGTCGAAGTTCTGAGCGACAATAATGTAAAAATAGCAATTAAGGGCCGCCATAAAATTGTTCACGCAAACAAATTAAAGTTATGCAAAAGAATGAGTGTGCTTGAATCGGAAGAGAAAAGGACTGAAAAGAATGTAAATAGTGCGACGATTTCCATAGACAAAAGTGATAATGGAATTAGTGTCCCAAGTGCCAGGTCAGTTATCCCAGGTCACTCCGCAAACACGAAACGAGACCGCCGCAATCTACCTGGCGAGGAAATCTCCAAGGGCAAGGCGCCAACCGGCAGTATCAGCAATTCCAACTCGTCATCAGACACGCATCCTCCAGACAGGAGATCTTGGCATTGCCAAGATTCCTTTTCCATGGGGGGAGGTGTAACGTCCGCCGAACCTCGCGGTACCTCCTTCACCCCCCGGCAGAGCCACACGCATCGCCTGTCGCCACCACAAAGACGAGCTTACCGAGTATGCGATCGCCGAGCTAAGGCAGCCACCCCCGCAACCAGGAGTTGGACCACACGACCGCGCTACGACACGTGCCTTCCAGACAGCTGGAGCACGACCGAACCACAGCCTCCGCACGAGGACCATTCCACGTATCAGGAAGAGTCGCCCGCCGTTACGCACCCGTATCCATACTTTGCATACCATTATAATTATAATTAAGCGAATCCTAGATTTTAAGCACACGACACTCCATGTACGTACACGACACAACACACACAAACTAGCGTAAGGCGTTTCATGTGTTATCCTAATTTTTAAGATCATAATTAACCGTAATAAGTAAGCGAAGCGCCCGAGCGAGCGCCCGACGCGCGCGGCTCACGCCGAACGCGCGCGCCCTACCACGACCGTCCACCCCACTCCGTGGGCCGAGCGTCCGCCCCACTCTGGGGACCCGCGACTCGCGCGCCCCGCGATCCGAGGAGGTCGCGGGCCCGCGAGCTGAGAGTCAGTACGAGTCATCCGCTCCAAGCGAGCGGACCTCCCTCAAATCCAATCTCTAGTTCGAGCCATTCGCTCCAAGCGAGCACTCCTTTAACATAATCCAATCTTACTAGTTCAACTTAAACTCTAATTCAATTCAAGTCCTTATTCTAAACTCTAATTATCGTATCCTAGTACTTAGTCAACTTTAGCATAGGGAAGTATCAGTGTAAGCTTAGTTTTATTTAGAATATACTTTATTTTTACCAGTACTACAATTCTCATCATTCTAAATATTCCTTGCCTTATTATTATTATAAATTCATTCATTGCGAAGTCTTCCACGAGTTCACGCGTCTTCAAGAACATTCACAGGCTCCGAACTTTAGTCAAACTTGGTAATCGATCAGTTAGAGCGGACCGCCGCTTAGCTGCATCGACCCACAGCGAGGCTAGAGCAAGGACATTCGTCGATTTTCCATATTTCTGGACCGGTAAACTAGAGCGGACCGCCGCTTAGTGGACCCGTATCCGGACTTTTGGAAACCGACTCGAATGCGTCATTCCGGTGCAACTAAACGAACTCGCCGCGCGGGAAGGAAGAACTTCTTGCGTTCCCTTGTGCGCGGATACGTTGGCACAGCCGTGTGCATATACCACTGCAACGTCTCATCTTCCGCCGCACACCGATCGGACAGCCGTCCGGCATCGCCGCATCCATCGCCGATCCGCTTGACCGAGCCGATCCACCCCCGAGGTCAGCCCACCTGGGTACTCGTCCCGCTGACAATCACGCCTCACCGACCGTACGCAGGGATCATACCTGAGGGCGATCCGCGCCGACGACGATACCTGCAACAAGGGTACTAAATATTAGCAGCTGTCAAGAGATAAAAGGTAAGGTCATATTTTCTTGTCCACGTCCGTGCCTTTTTATACGTGTTTCGCGAGCCAGAAAGAACCCGGTCTTCGTCGCAATTCCGCGAGCCGAACCGTTCGAGGCTGCGTGTCGCTCCCGGTAAACGATAAGTTTTCGCGACCCGTGACGTGACACGAACTTTTTGGTGACAGCGGTGGGATACTGCACGTTATTCCTTTCCGGAAATTCCGCCTGTGATAAGGGATACGACAGCCATGGCCACGCGAACACCGACAAAGACACGGCAACAGCCACCCCGAGGCGCCGCCGCCGCCGCTACGGGCATCGAATCGGATCGCGATAAACGTCCAACGCGTCGTCTAGATTACCAAGACGCGCTCGCCGACCCGATCACACGTGAAATCGATACCTCTGATACCGAGAAAACCGTTGAATCGAATAGAACCGTAGACAATACGATATTCTTGATGCAACAGATCGAGGATTTACGCCGAGAATTAGCTTCTGTTCGCCGTTCGCAGGACATAACGCGATCGGACACTGTCCCATTAGACATCCCGCGATTAAACGCAACGCAATCCGCATCAAATTCACATACGGAAACAGCAGGCCCTCAACACGACGAACTATCGTTGAAACAGGCGTTAGAATCCGTACCCAATTATGATGGGAACAATATGCCGGTACTTCAATTCACGCGAGCATGTAAACGCGCGTATGAGTTGATACCGAATGGCTGCGAACGTACATTCACAAGATTGATCAAAGGTAAACTCAAAGGCCGCGCATATTTCGCTGTAGAAGACGAACCGTGCCAGACGATCCTGGAACTCACGGATATCCTCCGTCACTCGTTCGGAAGCATTCGTTCTGCTAATCATTATCGCGGCGAAATGACGAACATTTATATGAGGCAGACGGAACATATTTTAGATTACATTAGCCGCGTAAAAGATCTACGCACCGCGATTATAGATTGCGAACGCATAAACCCCTACGCGACACAGAACCTAACGTCGGATATCGACGAATTAACCCTCCAAAGCTTCACGGATGGTTTAATACCAGAAATTCGCGTTCCTTTGTCCGCGCACGTCATTAGAACTCCTCAAGAAGCATTTTCACGCGCTCGCGAGTTGTTCAAGAAATACGAATTAGATTGCGATAGACTGCGGAATCCGCGTCCCCGCGTTGAACCCCGTGAAAGGCGTCCGGAAATAACATGCCAAGTTTGCAATAATCCGGGACATTCAGCAAGGGATTGCCGCTCCAGGGTTTACCCGTCTCAACAATGGCAGACGCCCCGCCGGGAATATTATAATCGTTCGGCTTATCCCAGGGATAACTACACCCCGTCGCCGAGGCCATTAGTAGATTCAGCGCGACAAACCACTCCCCAGGACGCGAAATTTTGCAGATACTGCAAAACAGCAGGCCACGAAATTAATGAATGCAGGAAGCGTCAGTTTTACAATACCAGGTACTCGGGAAACGGGAACGGCCTCCCGCCGCGCCGCGAGACGGGACGCGAGGCCCCTTCGAACGTACACGCTCTCGCTATGAACGACCAACAATTAGTACCGAACGCCGAAACGCAGCAATAAACCTGACCGGAAAGACTAATACGCCGAGCGTTATCTTAACTTCAAGCGCGCTAATTAAGCCGACAGAGTTTATGGTAGATACAGGTGCCGAGATAAATGTTATCAAACGCTCCGCGTTGTCGTCTGCCGCAAGGATAGATTGCTCGGAAACAGTCGTAATCACCGGAGTAACAAACGGGAAAACGACGACCGTAGGCACCGTTAATATTGTATTATTCGATCGAGTAGTGCCGTTCAACGTCGTGAACGACGATTTCCCCCTCGGCCCAGACGGCATCCTAGGATCCGGTTTCTGTGCCGACGCGGAAATTTCCTTTCCAAAAGGTCACGTTAGATGGAACGGAAAAACGATCCCGTTCAAACGTGAAATTAGCAGCACGGAAAACGAAGTTCCTCCGGTACCACCGAAAACGAAGCCGGAATTTAACGATAAGATATCCATACCCCCGCGAATGAACGTCGGAATTAAGATTCGCGTATTAAATTCAGCTATCCGAGAAGGACTAGTCCCTCGGATAGACATCGCGCCGGGAATATTCTTCGGCAATGCGCTGGTGAAAGTACGAAAGGGCACGGCCATCGCACGGGTAATTAACTCGACGGACGAGGTTGTCACGGTGGCCCTGCCTCCTTTGAAACTGGAGCCAGTGCCAACAATACCGCAGGAAGATAACTCCGCGCTCTTCCCGGTATTCTCAAGTTCTATCTCAAATTCCAAATCAAACCGTAATTCGGTAAAACCAAATTCAATTCCAGCCGCATCGAACGGCCTATCCCGAAAAGGGGAATCGTCTTTAAATATACCGCGTGCGACATCGGCACCTAATCACGGAACTCCTCTTTCCACTTCGAACGCCAACGTGCGAAATCTAACATACGCGCAAGTCGCGAAATCCATTAAGAAAACAACGTCGTCCGAAACCAAGCACCCTTCGAAATCTCGCTTGGAACAAGTTGTAAACTCGTTGCGATTAAGCCACCTCAACGACGAGGAAAAGGCGCACGTGATCCGTCTAGTCGAGAAAACACAGGATTTATTTTACGTAAACGGCGACAAGTTAGGTTGCACGACCGCAGCCACCCATAAAATACCCACCGTCGACGACAGGCCAATAAACGTAAAACAATACCGATTTCCCCCTGTTCACAAAGAGGAGATCCGCGACCAGGTGGAAAATTTATTGCAGAACGATGTCATCCGAAATTCCAAGTCTCCTTATAATTCACCGCTTTGGGTTGTCCCAAAGAAACCTGATTCTTCCGGGAAGAAACGATGGCGCGTAGTCATCGACTATCGCGCCTTGAACGAAAAATCTATCGCGGACGCGTACCCGCTACCTTCGATAACAGAAATATTAGACCAACTAGGCAGTGCTAAGTATTTTAGCACTTTCGATCTCGCCAGTGGATTCCATCAGATCCCGATGGAACCCGCTGACGCTCATAAAACAGCCTTCTCGACTCCTCATGGCCACTTCGAGTTTACGCGTATGCCATTCGGGCTAAAGAATGCGCCGGCCACTTTCCAGCGGTTAATGGACAATGTGCTCGCGGGACTACAGGGGAATGAATTATTTGTCTACTTGGATGATATAGTTGTCTATGCCAGTTCGCTTCAAGAGCACGAAACCAAATACGATAAGCTGACGCGACGATTGAGAGAGGCCAATCTGGTCCTTCAACCCGACAAGTGTGAGTTTCTCCGAAGGGAAGTGAGTTGCCTCGGGCACATTATTAGTGAGGACGGTGTGAAACCCGATCCTTCGAAAGTAAGCGCTGTTCGAGATTTTCCTAGGCCCAGTAATCAAAAACAAATCAAACAGTTTTTAGGTCTCGCCGGATATTACAGACGTTTTATCTCGAATTTCTCCGCTATAACGAAACCACTTACCAATTTACTAAAGAAAGACGCACAATTCGTTTGGAGAAATGATCAGGAGAACGCATTTGTAAAATTACGCGACGCGCTGTGCGAGGCGCCGATCCTTCAATATCCCAATTTTAAGGAACCTTTTATTATTACCACGGACGCATCAGCGGATGCAATAGGCGCCGTAATCAGTCAGGGACGCATAGGACGCGACCTACCGATAGCATACACTTCGAGACTCCTAAATCCAGCCGAGAGAAACTACTCTACTATAGAAAAGGAGTGTTTAGCTATTGTTTATGCCGTACACCATTTTCGACCATATATCTACGGGAACCGTTTCACGCTTGTCACCGATCACCGTCCACTTATATGGATGAATTCGGTTAAAGACCCATCCAGTCGTCTCGTGCGGTGGAGGTTGAAGCTCGCCGAGTATGACTATGATATGATATACAAAGCAGGTAAATCAAATTCTAACGCAGACGCTCTATCTCGAAATCCTGTAAAAGTCTTTCCCATCACGCAATTCTCATCCTCGGACGAAGATATTTTTGATCCTTCGCCGCTTCCGCCAAAACGAAGAACGAACGAACCGCCACCCCCGCCTCCGCCTTCACCAAGTTCTGTCGATAATCGATCAGCACCCGATCCACTGCCTCGTAACATTCCTACCTTACCGACACCACAAACGACAGCCGGCAATACAGAAATGTACGTACCAGCAGCAGGAGAACACGTTAGGTACGAGCCTCTATTCAAATTTACCAGAGACACGATCGCGACTAGGCGCGATAACATCGTTATATTTATAACCCAATCGGGACAACCTTACGACGCGGGAGCAACACAGATCCAAAAAGCGGGAAAATTTTTCTTCGAAAAAAATAATATCAACCTAACCAAAGCTAAAGTCATTAAGATAGAAGATTACTTTCAAATTCAATTACCAATAATCGAGCACGAATCCAGAGCCATCGACTACAATATAGTTATAGAATCATTGAGATCTTTGTACGACGTAATCAGTGAATTACAATTAAAGACAATTAGCATCGCCCAAACTTCCTTAGATTCCATTCCATGGGCACAGATCCAACGCGCATTACAAGATCTATTATACGAAACACCAGTCCAAATAACGGTATGTCAAGGCTTGATCCATATTCCCCCGGAAGAAAAGAGATTAAAGATCATACAGGAGAATCACGACACTCCGATAGGAGGCCACAAAGGCGTTAATAAAACGTACTCGCGGATCAGAGAAAAGTATTACTGGCCGAATATGAAAAATCAAATTCAAGATTATATCGCTAAATGTAGAAGTTGTCAATCCGAAAAACTAGTACGCGTGAAAACCCGACAACCATTAACACTGACAGATACCCCGGGTTGCGCGTTCGACAAAATCTCGATGGACGTTATGGGTCCTCTTCCAACGACTCCTGACGGCTTTACAAACATCCTCACCATCCAGGACCTTTTGACCAAATACTCCCTAGCTATTCCTTTGAAACAAACAACTGCCGTAGATATCGCCGAAGCATTAATAACGGGATTTATTTGCAAATTCGGATGCCCGAAAGGCATTTTGACGGACCAAGGTTCGAATTTCATTAGCAGTTTAATTAAAGCGATCGCGATAAAGTTCAAAATCAAACAATACAGATCAACAGCCTTCCACCCACAGACGAATGGATCGGTCGAACGTTCACATCACGTTTTGGCCGAATATCTCAGACACTTCATTAGCGACAGTAACGACTGGGAAAGATGGCTGCCGTACGCCATGTTTTCTTATAATACCAGTGTCCACGAAGGAACATTATATACTCCGCATGAATTAGTTTTTGGAAAAATCGCGAGAACACCGTCTGACACTCCGTTTCAGGATAACACGGAAAACGAAACGTACTCCGACTACCTGATATATCTGAATGAAAAAATTACAAGATCACAACAAATTGCCAGGGAAAATCTCGATAATGCGAAACGTAGAGCGAAATTCTATTATGATAGAAAATTGAACGTTCAGAAATTCGAACAAGGTCAATGGGTCTTTCTACTCAGGGAACCTAATAAACATAAATTGCAATCACAATATGTTGGCCCGTACCGAATCGTCGAAGTTCTGAGCGACAATAATGTAAAAATAGCAATTAAGGGCCGCCATAAAATTGTTCACGCAAACAAATTAAAGTTATGCAAAAGAATGAGTGTGCTTGAATCGGAAGAGAAAAGGACTGAAAAGAATGTAAATAGTGCGACGATTTCCATAGACAAAAGTGATAATGGAATTAGTGTCCCAAGTGCCAGGTCAGTTATCCCAGGTCACTCCGCAAACACGAAACGAGACCGCCGCAATCTACCTGGCGAGGAAATCTCCAAGGGCAAGGCGCCAACCGGCAGTATCAGCAATTCCAACTCGTCATCAGACACGCATCCTCCAGACAGGAGATCTTGGCATTGCCAAGATTCCTTTTCCATGGGGGGAGGTGTAACGTCCGCCGAACCTCGCGGTACCTCCTTCACCCCCCGGCAGAGCCACACGCATCGCCTGTCGCCACCACAAAGACGAGCTTACCGAGTATGCGATCGCCGAGCTAAGGCAGCCACCCCCGCAACCAGGAGTTGGACCACACGACCGCGCTACGACACGTGCCTTCCAGACAGCTGGAGCACGACCGAACCACAGCCTCCGCACGAGGACCATTCCACGTATCAGGAAGAGTCGCCCGCCGTTACGCACCCGTATCCATACTTTGCATACCATTATAATTATAATTAAGCGAATCCTAGATTTTAAGCACACGACACTCCATGTACGTACACGACACAACACACACAACCTAGCGTAAGGCGTTTCATGTGTTATCCTAATTTTTAAGATCATAATTAACCGTAATAAGTAAGCGAAGCGCCCGAGCGAGCGCCCGGCGCGCGCGGCTCACGCCGAACGCGCGCGCCCTACCACGACCGTCCACCCCACTCCGTGGGCCGAGCGTACGCCCCACTCTGGGGACCCGCGACTCGCGCGCCCCGCGATCCGAGGAGGTCGCGGGCCCGCGAGCTGAGAGTCAGTACGAGTCATCCGCTCCAAGCGAGCGGACCTCCCTCAAATCCAATCTCTAGTTCGAGCCATTCGCTCCAAGCGAGCACTCCTTTAACATAATCCAATCTTACTAGTTCAACTTAAACTCTAATTCAATTCAAGTCCTTATTCTAAACTCTAATTATCGTATCCTAGTACTTAGTCAACTTTAGCATAGGGAAGTATCAGTGTAAGCTTAGTTTTATTTAGAATATACTTTATTTTTACCAGTACTACAATTCTCATCATTCTAAATATTCCTTGCCTTATTATTATTATAAATTCATTCATTGCGAAGTCTTCCACGAGTTCACGCGTCTTCAAGAACATTCACAGGCTCCGAACTTTAGTCAAACTTGGTAATCGATCAGTTAGAGCGGACCGCCGCTTAGCTGCATCGACCCACAGCGAGGCTAGAGCAAGGACATTCGTCGATTTTCCATATTTCTGGACCGGTAAACTAGAGCGGACCGCCGCTTAGTGGACCCGTATCCGGACTTTTGGAAACCGACTCGAATGCGTCATTCCGGTGCAACTAAACGAACTCGCCGCGCGGGAAGGAAGAACTTCTTGCGTTCCCTTGTGCGCGGATACGTTGGCACAGCCGTGTGCATATACCACTGCAACGTCTCATCTTCCGCCGCACACCGATCGGACAGCCGTCCGGCATCGCCGCATCCATCGCCGATCCGCTTGACCGAGCCGATCCACCCCCGAGGTCAGCCCACCTGGGTACTCGTCCCGCTGACAATCACGCCTCACCGACCGTACGCAGGGATCATACCTGAGGGCGATCCGCGCCGACGACGATACCTGCAACAAGGGTACTAAATATTAGCAGCTGTCAAGAGATAAAAGGTAAGGTCATATTTTCTTGTCCACGTCCGTGCCTTTTTATACGTGTTTCGCGAGCCAGAAAGAACCCGGTCTTCGTCGCAATTCCGGGAGCCGAACCGTTCGAGGCTGCGTGTCGCTCCCGGTAAACGATAAGTTTTCGCGACCCGTGACGTGACACGAACTTTTTGGTGACAGCGGTGGGATACTGCACGTTATTCCTTTCCGGAAATTCCGCCTGTGATAAGGGATACGACAGCCATGGCCACGCGAACACCGACAAAGACACGGCAACAGCCACCCCGAGGCGCCGCCGCCGCCGCTACGGGCATCGAATCGGATCGCGATAAACGTCCAACGCGTCGTCTAGATTACCAAGACGCGCTCGCCGACCCGATCACACGTGAAATCGATACCTCTGATACCGAGAAAACCGTTGAATCGAATAGAACCGTAGACAATACGATATTCTTGATGCAACAGATCGAGGATTTACGCCGAGAATTAGCTTCTGTTCGCCGTTCGCAGGACATAACGCGATCGGACACTGTCCCATTAGACATCCCGCGATTAAACGCAACGCAATCCGCATCAAATTCACATACGGAAACAGCAGGCCCTCAACACGACGAACTATCGTTGAAACAGGCGTTAGAATCCGTACCCAATTATGATGGGAACAATATGCCGGTACTTCAATTCACGCGAGCATGTAAACGCGCGTATGAGTTGATACCGAATGGCTGCGAACGTACATTCACAAGATTGATCAAAGGTAAACTCAAAGGCCGCGCATATTTCGCTGTAGAAGACGAACCGTGCCAGACGATCCTGGAACTCACGGATATCCTCCGTCACTCGTTCGGAAGCATTCGTTCTGCTAATCATTATCGCGGCGAAATGACGAACATTTATATGAGGCAGACGGAACATATTTTAGATTACATTAGCCGCGTAAAAGATCTACGCACCGCGATTATAGATTGCGAACGCATAAACCCCTACGCGACACAGAACCTAACGTCGGATATCGACGAATTAACCCTCCAAAGCTTCACGGATGGTTTAATACCAGAAATTCGCGTTCCTTTGTCCGCGCACGTCATTAGAACTCCTCAAGAAGCATTTTCACGCGCTCGCGAGTTGTTCAAGAAATACGAATTAGATTGCGATAGACTGCGGAATCCGCGTCCCCGCGTTGAACCCCGTGAAAGGCGTCCGGAAATAACATGCCAAGTTTGCAATAATCCGGGACATTCAGCAAGGGATTGCCGCTCCAGGGTTTACCCGTCTCAACAATGGCAGACGCCCCGCCGGGAATATTATAATCGTTCGGCTTATCCCAGGGATAACTACACCCCGTCGCCGAGGCCATTAGTAGATTCAGCGCGACAAACCACTCCCCAGGACGCGAAATTTTGCAGATACTGCAAAACAGCAGGCCACGAAATTAATGAATGCAGGAAGCGTCAGTTTTACAATACCAGGTACTCGGGAAACGGGAACGGCCTCCCGCCGCGCCGCGAGACGGGACGCGAGGCCCCTTCGAACGTACACGCTCTCGCTATGAACGACCAACAATTAGTACCGAACGCCGAAACGCAGCAATAAACCTGACCGGAAAGACTAATACGCCGAGCGTTATCTTAACTTCAAGCGCGCTAATTAAGCCGACAGAGTTTATGGTAGATACAGGTGCCGAGATAAATGTTATCAAACGCTCCGCGTTGTCGTCTGCCGCAAGGATAGATTGCTCGGAAACTGTCGTAATCACCGGAGTAACAAACGGGAAAACGACGACCGTAGGCACCGTTAATATTGTATTATTCGATCGAGTAGTGCCGTTCAACGTCGTGAACGACGATTTCCCCCTCGGCCCAGACGGCATCCTAGGATCCGGTTTCTGTGCCGACGCGGAAATTTCCTTTCCAAAAGGTCACGTTAGATGGAACGGAAAAACGATCCCGTTCAAACGTGAAATTAGCAGCACGGAAAACGAAGTTCCTCCGGTACCACCGAAAACGAAGCCGGAATTTAACGATAAGATATCCATACCCCCGCGAATGAACGTCGGAATTAAGATTCGCGTATTAAATTCAGCTATCCGAGAAGGACTAGTCCCTCGGATAGACATCGCGCCGGGAATATTCTTCGGCAATGCGCTGGTGAAAGTACGAAAGGGCACGGCCATCGCGCGGGTAATTAACTCGACGGACGAGGTTGTCACGGTGGCCCTGCCTCCTTTGAAACTGGAGCCAGTGCCAACAATACCGCAGGAAGATAACTCCGCGCTCTTCCCGGTATTCTCAAGTTCTATCTCAAATTCCAAATCAAACCGTAATTCGGTAAATCCAAATTCAATTCCAGCCGCATCGAACGGCCTATCCCGAAAAGGGGAATCGTCTTTAAATATACCGCGTGCGACATCGGCACCTAATCACGGAACTCCTCTTTCCACTTCGAACGCCAACGTGCGAAATCTAACATACGCGCAAGTCGCGAAATCCATTAAGAAAACAACGTCGTCCGAAACCAAGCACCCTTCGAAATCTCGCTTGGAACAAGTTGTAAACTCGTTGCGATTAAGCCACCTCAACGACGAGGAAAAGGCGCACGTGATCCGTCTAGTCGAGAAAACACAGGATTTATTTTACGTAAACGGCGACAAGTTAGGTTGCACGACCGCAGCCACCCATAAAATACCCACCGTCGACGACAGGCCAATAAACGTAAAACAATACCGATTTCCCCCTGTTCACAAAGAGGAGATCCGCGACCAGGTGGAAAATTTATTGCAGAACGATGTCATCCGAAATTCCAAGTCTCCTTATAATTCACCGCTTTGGGTTGTCCCAAAGAAACCTGATTCTTCCGGGAAGAAACGATGGCGCGTAGTCATCGACTATCGCGCCTTGAACGAAAAATCTATCGCGGACGCGTACCCGCTACCTTCGATAACAGAAATATTAGACCAACTAGGCAGTGCTAAGTATTTTAGCACTTTCGATCTCGCCAGTGGATTCCATCAGATCCCGATGGAACCCGCTGACGCTCATAAAACAGCCTTCTCGACTCCTCATGGCCACTTCGAGTTTACGCGTATGCCATTCGGGCTAAAGAATGCGCCGGCCACTTTCCAGCGGTTAATGGACAATGTGCTCGCGGGACTATAGGGGAATGAATTATTTGTCTACTTGGATGATATAGTTGTCTATGCCAGTTCGCTTCGAGAGCACGAAACCAAATACGATAAGCTGACGCGACGATTAAGAGAGGCCAATCTGGTCCTTCAACCCGACAAGTGTGAGTTTCTCCGAAGGGAAGTGAGTTACCTCGGGCACATTATTAGTGAGGACGGTGTGAAACCCGATCCTTCGAAAGTAAGCGCTGTTCGAGATTTTCCTAGGCCCAGTAATCAAAAACAAATCAAACAGTTTTTAGGTCTCGCCGGATATTACAGACGTTTTATCTCGAATTTCTCCGCTATAACGAAACCACTTACCAATCTATTAAAGAAGGACGCACAATTCGTTTGGAGAAATGATCAGGAGAACGCATTTGTAAAATTACGCGACGCGCTGTGCGAGGCGCCGATCCTTCAATATCCCAATTTTAAGGAACCTTTTATTATTACCACGGACGCATCAGCGGATGCAATAGGCGCCGTAATCAGTCAGGGACGCATAGGACGCGACCTACCGATAGCATACACTTCGAGACTCCTAAATCCAGCCGAGAGAAACTACTCTACTATAGAAAAGGAGTGTTTAGCTATTGTTTATGCCGTACACCATTTTCGACCATATATCTACGGGAACCGTTTCACGCTTGTCACCGATCACCGTCCACTTATATGGATGAATTCGGTTAAAGACCCATCCAGTCGTCTCGTGCGGTGGAGGTTGAAGCTCGCCGAGTATGACTATGATATGATATACAAAGCAGGTAAATCAAATTCTAACGCAGACGCTCTATCTCGAAATCCTGTAAAAGTCTTTCCCATCACGCAATTCTCATCCTCGGACGAAGATATTTTTGATCCTTCGCCGCTTCCGCCAAAACGAAGAACGAACGAACCGCCACCCCCGCCTCCGCCTTCACCAAGTTCTGTCGATAATCGATCAGCACCCGATCCACTGCCTCGTAACATTCCTACCTTACCGACACCACAAACGACAGCCGGCAATACAGAAATGTACGTACCAGCAGCAGGAGAACACGTTAGGTACGAGCCTCTATTCAAATTTACCAGAGACACGATCGCGACTAGGCGCGATAACATCGTTATATTTATAACCCAATCGGGACAACCTTACGACGCGGGAGCAACACAGATCCAAAAAGCGGGAAAATTTTTCTTCGAAAAAAATAATATCAACCTAACCAAAGCTAAAGTCATTAAGATAGAAGATTACTTTCAAATTCAATTACCAATAATCGAGCACGAATCCAGAGCCATCGACTACAATATAGTTATAGAATCATTGAGATCTTTGTACGACGTAATCAGTGAATTACAATTAAAGACAATTAGCATCGCCCAAACTTCCTTAGATTCCATTCCATGGGCACAGATCCAACGCGCATTACAAGATCTATTATACGAAACACCAGTCCAAATAACGGTATGTCAAGGCTTGATCCATATTCCCCCGGAAGAAAAGAGATTAAAGATCATACAGGAGAATCACGACACTCCGATAGGAGGCCACAAAGGCGTTAATAAAACGTACTCGCGGATCAGAGAAAAGTATTACTGGCCGAATATGAAAAATCAAATTCAAGATTATATCGCTAAATGTAGAAGTTGTCAATCCGAAAAACTAGTACGCGTGAAAACCCGACAACCATTAACACTGACAGATACCCCGGGTTGCGCGTTCGACAAAATCTCGATGGACGTTATGGGTCCTCTTCCAACGACTCCTGACGGCTTTACAAACATCCTCACCATCCAGGACCTTTTGACCAAATACTCCCTAGCTATTCCTTTGAAACAAACAACTGCCGTAGATATCGCCGAAGCATTAATAACGGGATTTATTTGCAAATTCGGATGCCCGAAAGGCATTTTGACGGACCAAGGTTCGAATTTCATTAGCAGTTTAATTAAAGCGATCGCGATAAAGTTCAAAATCAAACAATACAGATCAACAGCCTTCCACCCACAGACGAATGGATCGGTCGAACGTTCACATCACGTTTTGGCCGAATATCTCAGACACTTCATTAGCGACAGTAACGACTGGGAAAGATGGCTGCCGTACGCCATGTTTTCTTATAATACCAGTGTCCACGAAGGAACATTATATACTCCGCATGAATTAGTTTTTGGAAAAATCGCGAGAACACCGTCTGACACTCCGTTTCAGGATAACACGGAAAACGAAACGTACTCCGACTACCTGATATATCTGAATGAAAAAATTACAAGATCACAACAAATTGCCAGGGAAAATCTCGATAATGCGAAACGTAGAGCGAAATTCTATTATGATAGAAAATTGAACGTTCAGAAATTCGAACAAGGTCAATGGGTCTTTCTACTCAGGGAACCTAATAAACATAAATTGCAATCACAATATGTTGGCCCGTACCGAATCGTCGAAGTTCTGAGCGACAATAATGTAAAAATAGCAATTAAGGGCCGCCATAAAATTGTTCACGCAAACAAATTAAAGTTATGCAAAAGAATGAGTGTGCTTGAATCGGAAGAGAAAAGGACTGAAAAGAATGTAAATAGTGCGACGATTTCCATAGACAAAAGTGATAATGGAATTAGTGTCCCAAGTGCCAGGTCAGTTATCCCAGGTCACTCCGCAAACACGAAACGAGACCGCCGCAATCTACCTGGCGAGGAAATCTCCAAGGGCAAGGCGCCAACCGGCAGTATCAGCAATTCCAACTCGTCATCAGACACGCATCCTCCAGACAGGAGATCTTGGCATTGCCAAGATTCCTTTTCCATGGGGGGAGGTGTAACGTCCGCCGAACCTCGCGGTACCTCCTTCACCCCCCGGCAGAGCCACACGCATCGCCTGTCGCCACCACAAAGACGAGCTTACCGAGTATGCGATCGCCGAGCTAAGGCAGCCACCCCCGCAACCAGGAGTTGGACCACACGACCGCGCTACGACACGTGCCTTCCAGACAGCTGGAGCACGACCGAACCACAGCCTCCGCACGAGGACCATTCCACGTATCAGGAAGAGTCGCCCGCCGTTACGCACCCGTATCCATACTTTGCATACCATTATAATTATAATTAAGCGAATCCTAGATTTTAAGCACACGACACTCCATGTACGTACACGACACAACACACACAAACTAGCGTAAGGCGTTTCATGTGTTATCCTAATTTTTAAGATCATAATTAACCGTAATAAGTAAGCGAAGCGCCCGAGCGAGCGCCCGACGCGCGCGGCTCACGCCGAACGCGCGCGCCCTACCACGACCGTCCACCCCACTCCGTGGGCCGAGCGTCCGCCCCACTCTGGGGACCCGCGACTCGCGCGCCCCGCGATCCGAGGAGGTCGCGGGCCCGCGAGCTGAGAGTCAGTACGAGTCATCCGCTCCAAGCGAGCGGACCTCCCTCAAATCCAATCTCTAGTTCGAGCCATTCGCTCCAAGCGAGCACTCCTTTAACATAATCCAATCTTACTAGTTCAACTTAAACTCTAATTCAATTCAAGTCCTTATTCTAAACTCTAATTATCGTATCCTAGTACTTAGTCAACTTTAGCATAGGGAAGTATCAGTGTAAGCTTAGTTTTATTTAGAATATACTTTATTTTTACCAGTACTACAATTCTCATCATTCTAAATATTCCTTGCCTTATTATTATTATAAATTCATTCATTGCGAAGTCTTCCACGAGTTCACGCGTCTTCAAGAACATACACAGGCTCCGAACTTTAGTCAAACTTGGTAATCGATCAGTTAGAGCGGACCGCCGCTTAGCTGCATCGACCCACAGCGAGGCTAGAGCAAGGACATTCGTCGATTTTCCATATTTCTGGACCGGTAAACTAGAGCGGACCGCCGCTTAGTGGACCCGTATCCGGACTTTTGGAAACCGACTCGAATGCGTCATTCCGGTGCAACTAAACGAACTCGCCGCGCGGGAAGGAAGAACTTCTTGCGTTCCCTTGTGCGCGGATACGTTGGCACAGCCGTGTGCATATACCACTGCAACGTCTCATCTTCCGCCGCACACCGATCGGACAGCCGTCCGGCATCGCCGCATCCATCGCCGATCCGCTTGACCGAGCCGATCCACCCCCGAGGTCAGCCCACCTGGGTACTCGTCCCGCTGACAATCACGCCTCACCGACCGTACGCAGGGATCATACCTGAGGGCGATCCGCGCCGACGACGATACCTGCAACAAGGGTACTAAATATTAGCAGCTGTCAAGAGATAAAAGGTAAGGTCATATTTTCTTGTCCACGTCCGTGCCTTTTTATACGTGTTTCGCGAGCCAGAAAGAACCCGGTCTTCGTCGCAATTCCGCGAGCCGAACCGTTCGAGGCTGCGTGTCGCTCCCGGTAAACGATAAGTTTTCGCGACCCGTGACGTGACACATTCATTTGAAGTGTAGACGAGGAATACATGACACTTCGCAAATCATATTATATCTTACCATGAAAAATAGAAATGAGATGCGATATCGCGTTTTAAGAAGCATTAGAAATCTATTGCTGGAATACGTAGACATCTGCAAACGCTATTTCCTTGCTAGGAAGTGTCGCATTTACATTCATTTGAAGTGTAGACGAGGAATACATGACACTTCGCAACTCATATTATATCTTACCATGAAACCTAGAAATGAGAAACGATATCGCGTTTTAAGAAGCATTAGAAATCTATTGCTACGATACGTAGACATCTGCAAACGCTATTTCCTTGCAAGGAAGTGTCGCATTTACATTCATTTGAAGTGCAGTCGAGAAATACATAACACTTCGCAAATCATATTATATCTTACCATGAAACATAGGAATGACATGCGATATCGCGTTTTAAGATGCATTTGAACTCTATTGCTACGATACCTAGACATCTGCAGACGCTATTTCCTAGCAAGGAAGTGTCGCATTTACATTCATTTCAAGTGTAGACGAGGAATACATTACACTTCGCAAATCATATTATATCTTACCATGAAACATAGAAATGAGATGCGATATCGCGTTTTAAGAAGCATTAGAACTCTATCGCTACGATACCTAGACATCTGCAGACGCTATTTCCTAGCAAGGAAATGTCGCATTTACATTCGTTTGAAGTGTAGACGAGGAATACATAACGCTTCGCAAATCATATAATATCTTACCATGAAACATAGAAATGAGATGCGATATCGCGTTTTAAGAACCAGAAGAACTCTACTGCTACGATACGTAGACATCTGCAAACGCTATTTCTTTCCAAGGAAGTGTCGCATTTACATTCATTTGAAGTGTAGACGAGGAATACATAACACTTCGCAAATCATATTATATCTTACCATGAAACATAGAAATGAGATGCGATATAGCGTTTTAAGAATCATAAGAACTCTATTGCTACGATACCTAGACATCTGCAGACGCTATTTCCTAGCAAGGAAGTGTCGCATTTACATTCATTTCGAGTGTAGACGAGGAATACATTACACTTCGCAAATCATATTATATCTTACCATGAAACATAGAAATGAGATGCGATATCGCGTTCTAAGAAGCATTAGAAATCTATTGCTACGATACGTAGACATCAGCAAACGCTATTTCCTAGCGAGGAAGTGTCGCATTCACATTCATTTGAAGTGTAGACGAGGAATACATAACACTTCGCAAATCATATTATATCTTATCATGAAACATAGAAATGAGATGGGATATCGCGTTTTAAGAAGCATTAGAACTCTATCGCTACGATACCTAGACATCTGCAGACGCTATTTCCTAGCAATGAAATGTCGCATTTACATTCATTTGAAGTGTAGACGAGGAATACATAACGCTTCGCAAATCATATTATATCTTACCATGAAACATAGAAATGAGAAGCGATATCGCGTTTTAAGGAGCATTAGATATCTATTGCTACGATACGCAGACATCTGCAAACGCTATTTCTTTCCAAGGAAGTGTCGGATTTTCATTCATTTGAAGTGTAGGCGAGGAATACATGACACTTAGCAAATCATATTATATCTTACCATGAAAAATAGAAATGAGATGCGATATCGCGTTTTAAGAAGCATTAGAAATCTATTGCTGGAATACGTAGACATCTGCAAACGCTATTTCCTTGCTAGGAAGTGTCGCATTTACATTCATTTGAAGTGTGGACGAGGAATACATGACACTTTGCAATTCATATTATATCTTACCATGAAACATAGAAATGAGATGCGATATCGCGTTTTAAGAAGCATTAGATATCTATTGCTACGATACGTAGACATCTGCAAACGCTATTTCTTTCCAAGGAAGTGTCGCATTTACATTCATTTGAAGTGTAGACTAGGAATACATAACACTTCGCAAATCATATTATATCTTACCATGAAACATAGAAATGAGATGCGATATAGCGTTTTAAGAAGGATTAGAAGTCTATCGCTACGATACCTAGACATCTGCAGACGCTATTTCCTAGCAAGGAAGTGTCGCATTTACATTCATTTGAAGTGTAGACGAGGAATACATAACACTCCGCAAATCATATTATATCTTACCATGAGACCTAGAAATGAGATGCGATATCGCGTTTTAAGAAGCATTAGAAATCTATTGCTACGATACGTAGACATCTGCAAACGCTATTTCCTTGCTAGGAAGTGTCGCATTTACATTCATTTGAAGTGTAGACGAGGAATACATGACACTTCGCAACTCATATTATATCTTACCATGAAACCTAGAAATGAGATACGATATCGCGTTTTAAGAAGCATTAGAAATCTATTGCTACGATACGTAGACATCTGCAAACGCTATTTCCTAGCGAGGAAGTGTCGCATTCACATTCATTTGAAGTGTAGACGAGGAATACATAACACTTCGCAAATCATATTATATCTTACCATGAAACATAGAAATGAGAAGCGATATTGCGATTTAAGAATCATAAGAACTCTATTGCTGCGATACGTAGACATCTGCAAACGCTATATCCTAGCGAGGATGTGTCGCATTCACATTCATTTGAAGTGTAGACGAGGAATACATAACACTTCGCAAATCATATTATATCTTACCATGAAACATAGAAATGAGATGCGATATCGCGTTTTAAGAACCAGAAGAACTCTACTGCTACGATACGTAGACATCTGCAAACGCTATTTCCTTGCAAGGAAGTGTCGCATTTACATTCATTTGAAGTGCAGTCGAGAAATACATAACACTTCGCAAATCATATTATATCTTACCATGAAACATAGAAATGAGGTGCGATATCGCGCTTCAAGAAGCATTAGAACTCATTCGCTACGATACCTAGACATCTGCAGGCGCTATTTTCTAGCAAGGAAGTGTCGCATTTACATTCATTTGAAGTGTAGACGAGGAATACATAACATTTCGCAAATCATATTATATCTTACCATGAAACATAGAAATGAGGTGCGATATTACGTTTTAAGAAGCATTAGAACTCTATTGCTACGATGCGTAGACATCTGCAAACGCTATTTCTTTGCAAGGAAGTGTCGCATTCACATTCATTTGAAGTGTAGACGAGGAATACATAACACTTCGCAAATCATATTATATCTTACCATGAAACATAGATATGAGATGCGATTTCGCGTTTTAAGAAGCATTAGAACTATATTGCTACGGTAGGTAGACATCTGCAAACGCTATTTCCTAGCAAGGAAATGTCGCATTTACATTCATTTGAAGTGTAGACGAGGCATACATGACACTTCGCAAATCATATTATATCTTACCATGAAACATAGAAATGAGATGCGATTACGCGTTTTAAGAAGCATTAGAAATCTATTGCCACGATTCGTAGACATCTGCAAACGCTATTTCCTTTCAAGGAAGTGTCGCATTTACATTCATATGAAGCGCAGACGAGGAATGCATAGCACTTCGCAAATCATATTATATCTTACCATGAAACATAGAAATGAGATACGATATCGCGTTGTAAGAATCATAAGATCACTATAGCTACGATACGTAGACATCTGCAAACGCTATTTCCTAGCGAGGAAGTGTCGCATTCACATTCATTTGAAGTGTAGACGAGGAATACATAACACTTCGCAATGAATATTATATCTTATCATGAAACATATAAATGAGATGCGATATCGCGTTTTAAGAAGCATTTGAACTCTATTGCTACGATACCTAGACATCTGCAGGCGCTATTTCCTAGCAAGGAAGTGTCGCATTTACATTCATTTGAAGTGTAGACGAGGAATACATGACACTTCGCAAATCATATTATATCTTACCATGAAACATAGAAATGAGATGCGATATCGCGTTTTAATAAGCATTAGAACTCTATCGCTACGATACCTAGACATCTGCAGACGCTATTTCCTAGCAAGGAAATGTCGCATTTACATTCATTTGAAGTGTAGACGAGGAATACATAACACTTCGCAAATCATATTATATCTTACCATGAATCATAGAAATGAGATGCGATATCGCGTTTTAAGAATCATAAGAACTCTATTGCTACGATACGTTGACATCTGCAAACGCTATTTCCTTGCAAGGAAGTGTCGCATTTACATTCATTTGAAGTGCAGTCGAGGAATACATAACACTTCGCAAATCATATTATATCTTACCATGATACATAGAAATGAGATGCGATATCGGGTTTTAAGAAACATTTGAACTCTATTGCTACGATACCTAGACATCTGCAGACGCTATTTCCTAGCAAGGAAGTGTCGCATTTACATTCATTTGAAGTGTAGACGAGGAATACATAACACTTCGCAAATCATATTATATCTTACCATGAAACATAGAAATGAGATACGATATCGCGTTGTAAGAATCATAAGATCACTATAGCTACGATACGTAGACATCTGCAAACGCTACTTCCTAGCGAGGAAGTGTCGCATTCACATTCATTTGAAGTGTAGACGAGGAATACATAACACTTCGCAATGAATATTATATCTTATCATGAAACATAGAAATGAGATGCGATATCGCGTTTTAAGAAGCATTTGAACTCTATAGCTACGATACCTAGTCATCTGCAGACGCTATTTCCTAGCAAGGAAATGTCGCATTTACATTCATTTGAAGTGTAGACGAGGAATACATAACACTTCGCAAATCATATTATATCTTACCATGAAACATAGAAATGAGATGCGATATCGCGTTTTAATAAGCATTAGAACTCTACTGCTACGATAGGTAGACATCTGCAAACGCTATTTCCTTTCAAGGAAGTGTAGCATTTACATTCATATGAAGTGCAGACGAGGAATGCATAGCACTTCGCAAATCATATTATATCTTACCATGAAACATAGAAATGAGATGCGATATCGCGTTTTAAGAAGCATTGGAACTCTATTGCTACGATAGGTAGACATCTGCAAACGCAATTTCCTAGCAAGGAAATGTCGCATTTACATTCATTTGAAGTGTAGACGAGGAATACATAACACTTCGCAAATCATATTATATCTTACCATGAAACATAGAAATGAGATACGATATCGCGTTGTAAGAATCATAAGAACACTATTGCTACGATACGTAGACATCAGCAAACGCTATTTCCTAGCGAGGAAGTGTCGCATTCACATTTATTTGAAGTGTAGACGAGGAATACATAACACTTCGCAAATCATATTATATCTTACCATGAAACATAGAAATGAGATGCGATATCGCGTTTTAAGAATCATAAGAACTTTATTGCTACGATACGTAGACATCTGCAAACGCTATTTCCTTGCAAGGAAGTGTCGCATTTACATTCATTTGAAGTGCAGTCGAGGAATACATAACACTTCGCAAATCATATTATATCCTACCATGAAACATAGAAATGAGATGCGATATCGGGTTTTAAGAAACATTTGAACTCTATTGCTACGATACCTAGACATCTGCAGACGCTATTTCCTAGCAAGGAAGTGTCGCATTTACATTCATTTGAAGTGTAGACGAGGAATACATTACACTTCGCAAATCATATTATATCTTATCATGAAACATAGAAATGAGATGCGATATCGCGTTCTAAGAAGCATTAGAAATCCATTGCTACGATACGTAGACATCTGCAAACGCTATTTCTTTGCAAGGAAGTGTCGCATTTACATTCATTTGAAGCGTAGACGTGGAATACACACACTTCGCAAATCATATTATATCTTACCATGAAACATAGAAATGAGATTCGATATCGCGTTTTAATAAGCATTAGAACTCTACTGCTACGATAGGTAGACATCTGCAAACGCTATTTCCTTTCAAGGAAGTGTCGCATTTACATTCATTTGAAGTGTAGACGAGGAATACATAACACTTCGCAAATCATATTATATCCTACCATGAAACATAGAAATGAGATGCGATATCGCGTTTTTAGAAGCATTAGAACCCTATCGCTACGATACCTAGACATCTGCAGACGCTATTTCCTAGCAAGGAAATGTCGCATTTACATTCATTTGAAGTGTAGACGTGAAATACACACACTTCGCAAATAATATTATATCTTACCATGAAACACAGAAAGGAGATGCGATATCGCGTTTTAAGAAGCATTTGAACTCTATTGCTACGATACGTAGACATCTGCAAACGCTCTTTCCTTGCAAGGGAGTGTCGCATTTACATTCATTTGAAGTTGTCACGTCACGGGTCGCGAAAACTTATCGTTTACCGGGAGCGACACGCAGCCTCGAACGGTTCGGCTCGCGGAATTGCGACGAAGACCGGGTTCTTTCTGGCTCGCGAAACACGTATAAAAAGGCACGGACGTGGACAAGAAAATATGACCTTACCTTTTATCTCTTGACAGCTGCTAATATTTAGTACCCTTGTTGCAGGTATCGTCGTCGGCGCGGATCGCCCTCAGGTATGATCCCTGCGTACGGTCGGTGAGGCGTGATTGTCAGCGGGACGAGTACCCAGGTGGGCTGACCTCGGGGGTGGATCGGCTCGGTCAAGCGGATCGGCGATGGATGCGGCGATGCCGGACGGCTGTCCGATCGGTGTGCGGCGGAAGATGAGACGTTGCAGTGGTATATGCACACGGCTGTGCCAACGTATCCGCGCACAAGGGAACGCAAGAAGTTCTTCCTTCCCGCGCGGCGAGTTCGTTTAGTTGCACCGGAATGACGCATTCGAGTCGGTTTCCAAAAGTCCGGATACGGGTCCACTAAGCGGCGGTCCGCTCTAGTTTACCGGTCCAGAAATATGGAAAATCGACGAATGTCCTTGCTCTAGCCTCGCTGTGGGTCGATGCAGCTAAGCGGCGGTCCGCTCTAACTGATCGATTACCAAGTTTGACTAAAGTTCGGAGCCTGTGAATGTTCTTGAAGACGCGTGAACTCGTGGAAGACTTCGCAATGAATGAATTTATAATAATAATAAGGCAAGGAATATTTAGAATGATGAGAATTGTAGTACTGGTAAAAATAAAGTATATTCTAAATAAAACTAAGCTTACACTGATACTTCCCTATGCTAAAGTTGACTAAGTACTAGGATACGATAATTAGAGTTTAGAATAAGGACTTGAATTGAATTAGAGTTTAAGTTGAACTAGTAAGATTGGATTATGTTAAAGGAGTGCTCGCTTGGAGCGAATGGCTCGAACTAGAGATTGGATTTGAGGGAGGTCCGCTCGCTTGGAGCGGATGACTCGTACTGACTCTCAGCTCGCGGGCCCGCGACCTCCTCGGATCGCGGGGCGCGCGAGTCGCGGGTCCCCAGAGTGGGGCGGACGCTCGGCCCACGGAGTGGGGTGGACGGTCGTGGTAGGGCGCGCGCGTTCGGCGTGAGCCGCGCGCGTCGGGCGCTCGCTCGGGCGCTTCGCTTACTTATTACGGTTAATTATGATCTTAAAAATTAGGATAACACATGAAACGCCTTACGCTAGTTTGTGTGTGTTGTGTCGTGTACGTACATGGAGTGTCGTGTGCTTAAAATCTAGGATTCGCTTAATTATAATTATAATGGTATGCAAAGTATGGATACGGGTGCGTAACGGCGGGCGACTCTTCCTGATACGTGGAATGGTCCTCGTGCGGAGGCTGTGGTTCGGTCGTGCTCCAGCTGTCTGGAAGGCACGTGTCGTAGCGCGGTCGTGTGGTCCAACTCCTGGTTGCGGGGGTGGCTGCCTTAGCTCGGCGATCGCATACTCGGTAAGCTCGTCTTTGTGGTGGCGACAGGCGATGCGTGTGGCTCTGCCGGGGGGTGAAGGAGGTACCGCGAGGTTCGGCGGACGTTACACCTCCCCCCATGGAAAAGGAATCTTGGCAATGCCAAGATCTCCTGTCTGGAGGATGCGTGTCTGATGACGAGTTGGAATTGCTGATACTGCCGGTTGGCGCCTTGCCCTTGGAGATTTCCTCGCCAGGTAGATTGCGGCGGTCTCGTTTCGTGTTTGCGGAGTGACCTGGGATAACTGACCTGGCACTTGGGACACTAATTCCATTATCACTTTTGTCTATGGAAATCGTCGCACTATTTACATTCTTTTCAGTCCTTTTCTCTTCCGATTCAAGCACACTCATTCTTTTGCATAACTTTAATTTGTTTGCGTGAACAATTTTATGGCGGCCCTTAATTGCTATTTTTACATTATTGTCGCTCAGAACTTCGACGATTCGGTACGGGCCAACATATTGTGATTGCAATTTATGTTTATTAGGTTCCCTGAGTAGAAAGACCCATTGACCTTGTTCGAATTTCTGAACGTTCAATTTTCTATCAT